>NW_017259546.1:136834-153813 GCF_001594045.1 Atta colombica | reverse complement strand
TGTCTGTTTTGAAAATATTAAATAAAATTACATGTGTCAATAATATCGAAGGAAATTAACTTTTTTTATCACATTTTTTTTTTGAAAAAAGGGATTTCATACGTATCTCGCTCTTTCGAGAATCTTGACGTTGCCTAGCACAATGAAGATATCGATTCCGCAATACAACGTTAAGGAGGTTAATCCATTCTGAATTTTAAAATCGAAAATTATTTTTTAAATCGATAGTTTAGGATCTTAAAAATATAAAATTTTTTTATCCGAAAATAAAATTCCCTATATTAACGAAAATAAATTGATTATGTCGAGCAGCAATCGGTGCCTCCTCGCCGCCGTTAAACTGTTCCGTTTATGAATAGTTCCGTCATTATTTGACGTTATAGTTATATATCTATCGTTATAATTGATATTGTAAAGAACATGTTTTTGACGCACATTTCCGGCAATATCTCCAGGGATACCTTACACAAAAATTAAAAAAATATATATTTTCAAGCTCTTTACAACTAATCCTTTCAAATTATATGCCACATGAGCCAGAAATTGAAAAAAATTTTTTTGGATACCATAATTTGTTTCCCCTAAAATTTCCATCTGACTCACTTTTGTGGGTCAATATGATTTATTATACCAAATTTCAAGTTTCTACGTTAAACGATTTCAGAGATAAACGGCTGTGATAAACGGACGGACGGACACGTGAGTGATTTTGTAAGGGTTCCGCCTTTCCTTTTGAGATACGGAAACCTAAAAACACCTAAAAACGGTTCTATTGCGATTTACGAAATTTTTTTCTTTTGGACTTTTTCTTCTAGACGGGACTGGCCAATATTCTGGTCATTCAAACTTGGCAATTTTACGCAAGATGTATATTCAATATATAGATGAATTTTCTGTAGAAGAAAGGTAAATTTTAAAGGAAAAAAATCCCCGTCCTCAAAAAGTTAATAATATTTATATAATTAACTGAACTTATTATTTAATATATTAGTTAATTTTTTTGATGTCTTTTATTTATTGATATTTTTCTAATCGTTTAATCGAATTTGATTAGAATGAAATTTTTACTAGGCGCGAACTCTCATACACTTTCGGTACACGCGCACTTAGATCACGCATTCCATTCGTATAGATAAACGTGACTGGCATCATTAGTTTCATGGAATCAATTAACGGAGCAATCGAGCGCAAAAACCACTAACGAATACCGATTGTGCAGTTAGCCACTACTATATGTTTTATAATCTGTTATTTTTCAATACACAAAAATAATAATTTTATTAAAATAATGAGGGCTATATGCCAAGCAAGGTCTACATTATTAAAAAACAAACAGTTTATTACGACATATTTTTGACTTCAATCGGGTCATTCTCAATGTTAAAATATTAACGCAATTTAAAATTCAACTGATCTTTCTCATAACATTAAATTATAAATACATATAACGTAATTATACGAACAAGAATTATATTTATGAAAAATATATTAATTAAAATCATCGTTATGACTGTAAAATTCATCGCTATGACTGTGCAATTGTAGATACATTACTAAATTGTTTATTAGTCGTCAACGATTGTCTTATAATAGAGTCAGTAGTAAAAAGCGTAGTACAAATTTTATAGTATAAAAAATGACTAACAATTAAACCAACTATTTGTTGCAGTTTGGTCTAAAAAACAATTTTAACATTAAATAATAATAATAATTTTATTATTAAAATTTTAACATATAATTAATTATATAAGATGACGCTTTGACTAATTCTGCTGTTTTAATTTAAAAATTTAACTATATAACAATAATAGATTTTTTTCTGTGAAAGAAGTATGGAATAGAGAAAACGATTTTTACATAAGATAGTATAATTAAAAAACTATTTTTTACCCGATTTTTATGAAATTTCTACTTAAAATTTGTTTTTATGAAATTCATGATAACATGAAAGAAAATTTTAGTTTTGAAAAATATAATTACTTGAATCTTCTATATTCAGAAACAAATGCTGAAGTAGTAAACATATGCATCTTCTCTTATGCCTTGAAAGGAAAAGCTGCCGTATCACTCTAATCGCGATAAGATATCGGCTGAATGAAACTGCAATGTTTTAAGGTGACCCTACACGGTCAGTAATATTGTCAGTATTAACAAATACTGATAACATTATTGATCGGTTAATATTAATTACTTAACGTAAGATACTGACGACGATCTAGATTTTCAAATCTTAATATTGCCTTACTAGTATTTATGTCATAGTACAATAGATAATGTAAAACTAAAGTAAAATATATTGTCAATAATACTATTCATATAAGGTTGTAAAAATACTAAAAATATTCATGCATAATGTCAATATTACTGATCCAATATAACTGATTAATGTATTATTGACCATGTAGGATCACTTTTACAATTTTCAATGAAATTAGAATGCGGCTTCTTAATATTTGAATTGCAATTTAATTCTCTAGTTTTGTCTAATAAACTGATCGACATAAATATACCGGCTATTGATTGGTTAACAATTGAGAGAAACAATTGTATCAGAGCTTAATAATAATTTGTAGTAGCACAATTTTGTCGTGAAATTCTCGTTTTATTAATCAACCATCTGTTGAATAACGTTCTTAAAATCATAGAAACATTACATTTTTTTCGTGACCGATTTTACATTCAGAATAAATTAAATGCATATAAGCTAGAACATTATTCTTTTACTCCATTTCAATTCTATTTTATTTTATTCTTATATGTCTTAGTAAAAAAGTTTTTTATAGTAATTTTTAATTTAGAATTTTATTTTTTATCTTTGTTGTATAGAGAATCGAAGATCATTCCGCGAAATATAATTCTATTCTGTTAATGCTCCATGGAACTTTTATCATTCCATCGACGTACGATTTATCTTATCTAGTTGGCACACCTCTCTCCATCGAATCTTCGTAAATATCTCAAATAATCGTTGTCGAGAAAATGTGCATTGTCATTTTGTACATCAAAATAGATAGTTACTGTGTGAATTTGATATTAAGATTAAATCATTTTAGTTTAATGCGATACGTATTTAAAATATAAGCATATAAAAAATGTATAAATTTATATATTACTTGCTATTATAGATTTTAATTAAGTTCAATCTTTTTTAAATGTTGCATTTAATCTTCGCGGATATTTCCGCAGAAATCTACACGCAAATATTAACATGTGCTTAAGATACAGAGCAGACTCACTATAAACACATTTATTTGAACTAACAAATTCAGTGTTGCCACAGACCTAGAAAACCGAGAAATGTCAGGGAAAAATATAAAAGTCTGGAATTTTGAAATTTGCTCACAATTCCTTTAAACTAGCTACTCCTATTTTAAATAATTATTATAATTTTTTAAATATTATGTCTGACTTCTTTATAGTCAAGTACGTTTAAAATTCGCGCATTTTTATGAAATAATTAAAATGTATACATATTTTGTACAATACTTTTATTTGATAGCTCTTTTCCATTATAACTTTATTCTTTTTTTCAATACTAATTTATTTTTTGTTGGCTTGAATTTGCACCCAAAATTTTATTATACTACTAAGCTTCTTTTGTTTTTAATAATAACATAGACTAGTTTTCCTATAATTCTTTATTCTAAATGTTAAAATTTATATTCTATATTGGTTGTTAAAATTTATATTGTCTTAGAAAATTTTCCATTTCCATCTAGAAAATCTGGAAAAGTTAGGGAAGTATAAATTTTCTAACAACTTTCTAGTAACTTTAAAATTTTATATTGTTTATACTATTTTTTTCTGTTCTTAAGTTCTCGGCAATAACTTTGGCTCAAAATGAAAGTGATTTTCGAAAACACTTTTAGCGAGGAAAATAGTAAAAAAAATTCTTAACCAACAGATACCAAAATAACTAACAATTACAAACAAAAAAAATGATGTAAATCTTGCTTTGCATAGAAAGTCGTGTGCCCCTTGGCAGGGGAGAGGGAGGGGGCGGGGAGATGGAATAAGATATTGCTTAACAAAGAATTTGATTTTGATAGTAACGACAATTTTCTGATTTAAGCTTCGATCCATAATATTATATAATATATGATTTATAATATAAAATATATAAAATATATGTGATCTGTAATATATGTTATCAAGTTTATCTTCTATGTGTTCGCTTTTTATTTATGGACTGAAATCTTTTCTTTTCCTTTTTTTCGGTTTGTAATTGTTAGTTATTTTGGTATTTGTAGGTTGGAACATTTTTTCCTATTTTTTTCGTGTTCCTCGCTAAAAATGCTTCCGAAAATCACTTTCATTTTGAGCGATTAAAGTATCGTAATCATCCCAAGTTCCCTATTTTAAAAAATGTATGTGCGAACATAGCGTATTAAATTATTATTATGTGCCTATTATGGATGCGTTCCGATATTCACTACCATAGTGCAAATGAAAATCTATAGCGCACGTAACGTATATTATATAGCTTCAGCATTAGCAATGAATAACAGAACGCATCTTGTGCGTGCGTGCGTGCGTGCGTGCGTGCGTGCGTGCGTGCGTGCGTGTGTGTGTGTGTGTGTGTAATGTGCGCATTTTGCATTATGAAAATTATGAACTTTAAATAGAAAAAGTAAAAAATTGTTATTTTATTACATGATATAATATTTCGCTCAAGCCGACTTTTATTAAAATATATATATAATTTTTGATTGCGTAGTAGTGTTAGCATTTTACAAATTGTCGATGAAATCTTTATTACGGTAAAAGCGCATATTAAATTACCGCAGTGGAATCTCATTTTTAATCTATAATACGTTCGTGTCTAAATTAATAGTACATGTTTCACGACCTTTACGAGAATCCCTTTAATAATATTCGAGTTATAATAGTAAGTTATTCTTAAAATATTACTAAACATTTATTCAATGTTATTAATAATAAATTTAAAATAATAAATTAAAAATAAATTTAATATGCTTAAAATGTTTAAGATATAATACGACTAAATAACTTCAGAAGACCTTGAAGCTATTTTAAAAAATTTTAAACAAGCATATCGAAATGATGGAATGGACATGCTTTTGTGCACATGAACACATGTTCTTTCTGTATCATAAAAAGTCTCTCAACTTTATTTTTATTATGATGTTGTCGAAGTTATGTTTGTACGAGAGGAAAAGAAAAAATCCAGATGATTCTTCATTTGCATTAACTTGTTAAAAAATCGCTGGTATAAAATTAATTTATGCGCAGTAGTAAATCCTGATTTAAATCAGACATCGCGTGAACTTTAGACTCACATATCGACGTTTATAACGCTAGATATTATGATTATTATGACTTCACAATGAAAATATTACTTTTATTTATTTTTTTTTGCGTTGTGGACAATAATGTTTTCTGAGCTTGATGCTTCACTTAAAAGAAAAAAGCGAAACTACTAATGTGATTTAAATAGAATTTTATTTTTTCCTTTCCAAAAATATATTTTTTGTACATATGGGAAGCATTAAATATTGAGAAATTTGTAGATTAAAAAGAGTTTAAAGATTAAATTATTTTTCATTAATAGTAGTAATGAATATCTAACTGCTGTGTTATGATTATTAGTAAATGATACCATGTATTTTTGCGTTTGCCTTGTTCTTCTGATGCTTTCTTTCGTTATCGCGCGTGTAATAAAGAAATCATAGATTAGGTTGCATTTAGCTTGAATAAAATGAGTTAAGCTAAATGGAACAATACCTATCATTGGCTGCCGCACCCTTCCTATTTCCGGCCTTACCCTTTCTGTCATCACATAGAGGGTTGTCCCGATTACTTTGAAAATCGCCACTTTCTAGAAGCATATTCTCACATTACCATAGGATCTTTATTGAATACAGTCACGGCATCACAGATGGCAATTTAAGACTTTCTGATTACCTATATTGTACTAAAAGTACAATTTGAACATTTATAAAATGTTTTTATTGGTAATAAATTTTATAAGTTAAATTTTACTCGATACTACGAACTATACTACAAAGGTCATTTGAAAAGTTTTAAGCCTCAACATGAAGATGGCATTACTCGTCAAAACTATTCTGATATTACAATCGTATATGTTTTGCAAGATACTTGTGAAAATTGTGGACGCTCAGTTGTTGTTTGACAGTTATTTGTGCCAGTTGATGTCAGTGTTTTTTTTTTTTGTAAAAATGGGAAAAATCGAATATCGCCATGACAAGAATTTACGAATTGTAGTTGAATTAATTAACTACCCACCAGATCTCCAACGATTTTTTCCTGTTTGTCCTAGGCTCAAAGTTAGACTCGGAGGACACAGATTTTCATCAAATGAAAAACTGACATCGACTGGTATAAATGACTCAAGCAACAACTGAGTGTTCAAATATAATTTGGTTATAATTTTCATAGGTATCTTACAAAACATGTACGATTGTAGTATCAGAATAATTTTGACGAGTAATGCCCACAGACTTCTATATGTATTAGACTGCTAATTCTTTAGGACAAGCTTATGGATCCCGAAATTGTATGGTAGTTCTGCGCATGCATCATGAATATATCCAAAGGAATGCAGTATGGCTGTGTGTTTTGCATCAACTGTTTACATGCTAAACGTAACTTTATAAAAATTTGATCTTATAGCGAAAAATATTGTTTCTTTTGGAAGAGAAAGTGGTGTGATCTCACAGCGAAAAATTTTGTTTCTTTTTGAAAGAGAGAGTTCAAGTAAAAAGGTAAAAGTAATATTAATAAACAAAGGTTGAATATTAATAAACGTATATAGAAGATGCGATATTATTCAATTTCTTATAAATTAGAATAATTTACAATAACTAGATTATGAAAATTAATATTTGGTGGTTTTAATACTGTTAAATAAGTTAACCTGTCAAAATCGTGTGCTGATGTGTGCGCATGTGCAGATATACGTTACGCGGTCATGCCGAGCGGTTCTCGATGCGTATATATAATGTTACATCAAAATTGGGGATCAAAATTTTCAAACAGATTTAGCAATTTAGTAGTACATATAGAAGTCTGTGGTAATGCCATCTTCATGTTGAAGCTCAAAACTTTTCAAACGACCGATATACAACAATATAAAAATTAAGTTCAGATTAAAAACCCTACACGTAGTAATGTAATTATTGAAAATATCGCTGTAAATCAAATAATTTGGAAAATGATACGAATTAAATTAATAAAATATATTGATAATTAATGTATGTTAATCACATGTTAAAAATAAATAAAATTAATAATATAGTTATGAAAATTAAAATGTACTTTGAAAGTATTACAGGATAAACTAACAAGCGCAATTTTCAGGACAGATGATTCATGAATATTAAATCACAATTGATTTATTCGCATTCCTGCGACACATTGACGACTTACTTTATAGCCATTATAGGATTCGCGTGCTTGGTGTCACGACGGACGATCGACTCGTTATCTATAAATCGTACATTAAGGATAGATTATCACTTTTTCTCACCAGTAACGCGCCAAGGTGCTATTTACTACGCAATGATTCGCTGGCAAATCGCCATTTTTTTGTCGTAAAACTGAATTATCGCGCGTGTTATTTTGCGCAGGATATCAGAGTGGAGATGATATTACTTTGCAAGGTCGTGACATATTATGAATGCGTGAGAGCTAGGGGCACACCTCCGTTACTCGCACCATACATTTTTTTGCTATACTGCATCGATTTGATGTTGTATGCGTCATTACTTTATTTTTGACGCGTTGGGATCTTATTCTCGAAAAATATCACATACGAAAGTATTAGAAACATTTGTAACATATACTATAGTATTTTCATATATTTTCAAATTTCATATATTTTCATATATTTTTATATACACTATTTTTATTTAAGAAAATGCGGCCTTTGGTCGTAGATTTCAATAATTTTAAAAGCAAATCACATCGGCTGCCATATTTGCTGATTTATTTTTGCTAAGAGAATGACGTACCTTTCGACATCCATTACATGTATAACATATGAATGTGATTTCAACATTACACGGAAAGAATGATTTTGCTAAAATATATTTAATTAAATACAGATCTGAAAATAATTTTGTCGGATCATTACAATAATTATATAGAACTCAAACTGATAAAATGTCAAAACTTTTTGCATCATTGCTCATCATGCTTGAGATTTCTATATAATTATTTTGACAATTCAAAAAAATTATTTTCAAACCTGTTTCTCGCTAAATTTTTGTTTTCATTTTCAAATCAGTATTTAGTTAAATATTTAGATATTTCAATAAAACTGTTCATTTATAGTATCATCCATTTATAGTAGGTTTATATATAAACATACTAAAAGATTTTTAGTATACTTTACACTAGTTAATTTGTTTAAATATAATTAGTTGGTGTAATTTAATTATATTAACTAATATTATATCACATTAATCATATTACTATGAATTAATAATATTTAATACATATTCCGAACTATATATGCTACTGATATTAAAGTACTACTTGTAAAATGTTCTGAAAGTTATCTTGTTATTAGAGAAAGAATTAATGCGAATATTGTTGCATACAAGCATAGCATAAATATTATGTAGTAACGTTCTACCGTCGTATTGAATATATGTGTGATTAGACCATAAGAGTTCTAAAGCTAGTTGGTCTACTAGCTATACTTTTGTACATATAATATATCTCGTCGATTGATTTGCTGTTATATGCAAGATAGTACCTATCCGCATTGATAATTCTGAAAATTCTGTATAGACACTATGTTAAATGTTTGTTTCGGATAAGTGCTCTTTCAAATGAAAAAATTGTGTGTTTGTTGATTCACTTTTCGTTACTTACGCTATTTATGTGAGTAAAAAACGGATCGATATTCTATTATAAGAACAGTTTTTCGCACATTTAACTTTTTATTTCGTTTCACACGACATTTCATTTAATCGTTCACTTTGTACAACATAAGACTAATAATACGCGTTTTTATTGAATAACTCTTCTATATTATTTGCTAATTGATACAACTAGCACTTGATAAAAGTTTTTGTGACTATAAATTTATGTTAAATAGTTATGATGAAATAGTTATGAAATGGTTAGGAGCTTCATTTTTATAGTTATTATTTTATAAAATTATAATTGTTTTTGAGGACAGTTATATATTCATTCTAAAAAATACCGATGTGGATTTATCATCATGGATTTTAAATTCACACTAATATTGATGTAAAATCACTAGGATTTATAAATCCATCATGTTAAGGATACATTCTGATGTAAAATTTAATTAAAAATCGATTTTTTATTTCGATTGTATAACATTTCCAAAATACACTGTCAAAATTTCAGAAAGAAATTCAAAGAATAATTCTACAGCCAAAAGTTCTTTTTTTATATGTTTGAAGAAGTTGAAGGCTTACTTTGTGGTTCAGAAATCGCTAAATAAATCGAAATTAACGATAAATAGTTTAATTATCATTTTATTTTTAAAAATCT
This sequence comes from Atta colombica, assembly GCF_001594045.1. Lineage (NCBI taxonomy): Eukaryota > Metazoa > Arthropoda > Insecta > Hymenoptera > Formicidae > Atta > Atta colombica. The sequence goes on along the minus strand of NW_017259546.1, from coordinate 144,300 downwards.
TTAAAAAAAACTTTAAACGCGTTTTGCAAAACTTTGTTTTTTGGACGGTTGACACGATTTTGGAAAAACTAACTAAAAAATTTTGCGGCGTTGTATTTGTAAATTGATTAGCTATCATGTAAATCAGAATAAATCGGTTTCATTAAAAATTAAATTTTTATCCAACTTTTTGAAAAAAAAGCGTTTTTTTTTGCATCACTTTCTAAAAACATTTGTCAACTTGCGAATTTTCAATATTTTTATAATTCTGGTTTACGTGATAGTCACGCAAATAAACTTTAAGAAAAAATTTTGTTTTTTTTTATTTCGAGTTTATTTATTTGGTTCTCGGGATATCGTGTCAACCGTTTGGTTCTCATCTCATTTTTCAACGTCTCTCAATTAATTTCTTGGAATTTTGGAATGAAAATATTGCTGTAAAAATTTTATTCATGTATTGACATGTGTATTAATAAATATATAAATATAATATAAAAAATTAGATTTGTACGTCTTATAGTTTCCTTTACGAAACATTTCAAAAAAAACCTTATTTTTAGTATGATTACATCAGAATGTACCCTTAATATGAATATTAGCATGATTAAAATTATTTGCACTGCATAAGATTAGATACACACTGAATTTTTTTAGAGTATACATAAAACTATAAATATATAAAAGGCATCAAGGCTATAGGAATCTGCGCTAACAATTGACAAAAATATATAAATATAAAAGATATTAGGTCAATAATAAAATTAATAATACAATATCATCTCTTAAAACTAAGAACGAGACGAATAAAACGTTTCGGCTAACTTTTAGTCTTCTTTAGCATTATAAAAATTATTCTGGTCTTGAATGGTGAAATAACGTGATCGTTCGCTCACTTCTTCACGCAATTGTCAGGTAGAAAAGAGTTCATCCTAAACCTAATCTATAATAATTAGTTTAATGTGTTTAATGTGTGTTTTATTCGGGATGAAACAAAATCGCAACAACTAATCTGAGAAACGCCGACGGATGAGATCATTTGAAATAAAATATATCTACATGAATTATAAAATTCCTCCAATATAACATGATTAGGTTATAAAAAGCGATAGGACCAGAGACTTCAAGTCTCGCAATTACATTTGAACTAACGGTAACAATCTAATATATAATCGATTCCGATATACAATGTCAAATACATAAACATGTTAAAAATCTAAATACAATGATATGCTTGATTAAGTAATTCCATGTCTGTGTTCAAATTGATACCGTTTCTTTATCATTTGATATTCACCATTTCAGAAATTAAACGCTTCTTATAGTTTACCTCTACATTTAAAATTTCAACCTCGTCCTATTTAAAATCATGTCCAAATTACAATCGGTGATTCGTTACGACAGAGTTAATGGTAGTATTTCTTTTTATGTGATTCTTATGTTCAAAAATTCTGGTCTTTAACTGTCTACCAGTTTGCCCAACACATTAAGTGTAGTAAAAAGAAATCCATTATTTTTGCATGAAATTTAATGGAAAAATAATGGATTTCTTTTTACTACACCTAATAAGTAACGTCACAATTATGAAATTTTATATATTACATTTTTATGAGAATAAGTGGGAAGAGGATCTTTGTGTATCTTTTATAAAATAATGTTTCCTAATCAAAGCTCTGAATATTATTCCAATCCATTTTGTGTTCGTAATTCAATCTGTGTTGCGACATTACAGACAAAGAGTCAGGTTTTTTTATATCGGACATATGCTTTTTTATTCTCGTTTTCAGTTTTCTCTTTGTTCCAGAAGCATCAAGACAATCTATTTTATAAATAATCTCATTTCGTTACATTTTATCCAATTTATCTTGTTTTTATAAATCAATCCAGACAATTCATTGGCTTATAAGCTGAATTGAAACCATTTTTTTAAATGATATTTTTAAATTTATCTGATATTCCATTTAAATATGGAATTATAAAGAATTTTTTTATTTTGATTTTATTGTAATAGAGTTATTACAATTTCTTTCATTCTTATATTGGTTATCCTTTCTTGATAATGTCTTTATTCTACACTTTTAACCTCGTACCGCCAAAAATTGGCGGTACACATTGAAATAAAAATCTCATATAAATTACGAGGGATATAAGTACCATCAAATATAAGATTAAAATACCTCGAAATCAGGAGATATCTATTGTGAGGAGATTTATGCGATATAAGTATTCTAGATAATTTGGAGGTACAAATGAAAAGCATATATGTATCTTATAAACTTAAGATATTCCAATCCTTTCTTTTCTGTTCCAATCCGTTTTTGTTCTTTCAAAATGATTGATGACGCAGAGAATGAAATATTGTCATAAGTTGTGTTATGTAAGGTAAAACAGAGAAAAACGTATCCATAATCGTAACTAAACGTCCACACAACAATCTTAAGTTTTTTTCTGTCCTATCTTATATCTACGACTTAAAACTTACTGTTTCGTTCTCTGTGTTATCAGCCGTTTTGAAAGAACAAAAGCGGATTCGGAGGGAAAAGAAAGAATTGGGAGCTCAAATTTACGTACTATATATATGCTCTTCATATAAGTTCGGTTGCGAACAGTTATGTCTTCTTGTCTCTTATCAGTCATATCCAAATATTTGTTTCAGAATTAAGATAATTATTTTTTTTATTTTGCTTTGATATTTCTTAAAAAAATTACAGAAAGTTTAGCATACAAATCAAAATTTTCAAACATAATACTATAGTTAATTAAATTATAAATAATCAGTTACATTAATTAGGTATTCATTAAAAGAAATACACATTGGAAATAAATACATTCAGATTGCATTTAATCTGTAAACAAAATATGTACTATGCCATTAAAATTTAATTCATTTAATAAAAATAGATATAGATAATTGACATACTCGTTATTAAAAAGAAGTTTTAATAATTAGTAAACTTTCGCAATATTTTAACCATATTTTGATAAGAAGTAAATACTTTAATAAGATACAAAGTTTTAAAAATATTTAGAAAATTAACAACTTACACACAAAGTATAAGTTATAATATTTATTTTGACAAAAAACTACTCATAGACAATACTTAAACAAAATGTTATAGATTAATGTTTTCGAGAGAGAGAGAGAGAGAGAGAGAGAGAGAGAGAGAGAGAGAGAGAGAGAGATACAACTTAGGTAATATAATATTTATAATATTTATAATATAGGAGATCTAAAAAACTGACAAAAGAATTCAGACAATCTTTGCAAAAAATGAGAGGCAGATGTATCAATGTAAGTTCATTATATTTAATGTATCTTTCACCTTTTGCGACATAAAATTTTTTCCAAAGTTGTCTTGTGGAAAAGTTATTTTTTGCAAGATTGAAGACTGAAAGAATCGGGGCAAATGTTGCAGGGTAAATCAAATCCTTGATGTAATATATCATAAGGCATAATAAGTTTGCTTTTGTCATGGAGCAATCATTGTCAAGAGTGTTCATTATCAGACGGGCAAATTATTTTTTTAATTTGCTTTTCTGAAAAGAAAAGTACTTTTGGTCCTGGTGTCTTCTGAAACAACTACTTATCAGTCTAAAAAAAAACAAAAAAAATAGTTTATCATAAAGAAGCACAATTACATTTCACATGTATATATACAGATGATATTAAAATACAATAGTACAAACAATTAGACAAAATTAATGTATCTCATATAACTATGTAGATTTAGCAAAATTGTTTGTAAAAGCATTTAAAAATGTTACAAAGAACCAATACATAATTAATTATATCATCAATATATTAAAATATAATAAATAGGTATCCATATTTTATAAAGGGAATTTTAATTTTCTCATAAGTTCAAATTTAACATCTTACAGAATAGATAAATTGTAAATATAATGAGCTCCTTTACTTCTCAATTCATCCTTTAAATCTTTTACTGTTTTCTCTTCGTTGCGTTCGATGAAAATATTTGCTAATGCATGTCTACTATATCTTCAAGATCGGAAATTTTTTTACTTTTAATTTTTTACTTTTTATTTCTAATTGTAATTGCTAAGTTGGAAAACAACAGTATTATTTCAAAATAAAATTTTTTAATAAAGGAAACACAGAACTTTGTAAAGTAAACGATGTGAAAATAACAAATAAAAATAAAATACACTAACAAAATGTTAATTATTATTATGTAATTGAAATGATTATTACTGTATTCATTCCTTCTTGAACTAAAAAATATGACGGAAGCTGAGAATATATCAAACATTTCATTGCAATCTTTTGAAGGAGGACACGAAGTTTCGAATACAAATTACGGTCAACAATTTGAAGAAACGTATTCGACAAAAGCTGAAATAAGCTAAATTTAACAGGATTGCATAATTTAGAGGATGTCATCAGTTGAGTAGATGCTAAAAAAAATTTTAAACACATAAAATTCACACAAGTATAATGGTTGTTATGCTTTTCTTAAATTCTGTTTTTAAAAATCGCATGAAAAAATCCACATCAATAGTAAATTTTAACATCATTTTTATATAATTTTTATTATATTAGTGTAAACTCTACAGAGTATAATTGTTGAGTTTAACTTCCTCACTTCCGATATTGATAAAATTAGGATCATTCGATGCGTTTTTGCATGAAATAAACGAATATGGCAAAAAAGTGTCACTCTGCCTCGCGAATTGAGATATTAATTGTTGACAGATATTCGGGTTAGAAAATTTGTCATATCGATGGCATAAAGGATTACAAATTCTCTGTTTTATTAACACAATTTAATCAATACAATAATTATAATTTACAACATCGGATGTAAGGAGGCTAAACTCAACAATTATTCTCTACAATAATATGAAAAAGTCCTATTATTATATGAACTATTATATGAACTGCTATTATTATATGAACTTTAACATAGCGAAAGATGTTATATCAAGAAAAAATGTATGTATAAAGATGTACAATATGTTTAATCGTATAAATAAGAAATTACGTATTAAGAATTCTTAAATTCGTACTAACTGAAACAGAAAATTACAATATTACAAAAATGTTCTTATTAAAGAATATATGTACCTGCACTTAGACTTGTTTCCTTCGTCATGTCGAGTATCGAATTTTGTTAGCGGATCACCACAATACGATTCTATATCATTATCAAATTTGCGAACATATTCAGTGCATTCGCGGCATGAACCACGTGATACTCTTCGAATATCAACATTTGTAATCTTATTCATGTTAGGCATCGTGAATAAATATGTATATATCTTAATATAGCTTATTAGCGCGTGTCCAATCTGGTCCGATCCGTTGTCCAATACGCAATGGTACGTTAGCACAGGTTACGCGCTGTTGCACGATTGCTATTTGTTAACAAAATAATCGAATGCTGGCGGTATATTTATAACGTCGAGGCGTATAGGAGGTATATGCACGAAAAGCTTTGTACCTCCAAAAGAAAACTATCGCGAGTTCTATAAGAGCGATATCTCCAATCGAATTGTTATTTCATTATTTTTGTACTTCCAACGAATTTAGTGGGAAAAATACCTCCTATTAGACAAAAATACCTCCTATTAATGTGATAACTCCTTGTAACTCGAAATGTCATTTTTCAAAATTTGTATCTCGAATTTAGAGATACTACACGATACAAGGTTAAGAGCGTATTATTTATTATAATGAAAAAAAATTAAAATAAATTAATAATAACAATTCTTAGGTAAAACATTAATCATGAGTTCGATGTTCTTAACATGAGTCTGGATGTAAAAGAAACAGGATTCTATCCAATTGCCCGATTATCACTTCTCTTTTGTATTCTAAATGTGTTCTTATTATTATTTGAATTATATACAAACAGAATAAAATATTATCTCGCTACTAAGAACTTGCCTTTAAGACCATATTTAAATAAATTGTATGTAATATTGCTCATATTTTTAATAAAATCCATGAATTTAAACAGTGAAGAATAAAATTGGGATCAGAATATTCTAAAAGCAGTAAATAATATAATCATTTTAATATTAAGACCAAAGTAGCAATTAAATTTGTAATATTCCTTAGTTTCATACGTGACGTATACGAGTAAAATACATTAAAGCAATTAATTGCTGAACTAATTTTGTTCTTAAAATGTTTCTAGAATTAATTGTTCTAAAAATATGTCGATTCCAAATTTATTGCTCGTCATTTAAGTTAAAAAATTTCACCAAAAATGTAGCAGTGCTAGCGCATGTGATGACCAATGTTGATATAAATATAATTATTATATTCAAAATTCTCGATGTTTCTTTGCAGTTATCTTAAAGCAAAAAAGTAGCAAAAAATTTTGGTATATGTATTTTTTTTGTTTATAATATATTCTATATATATTTTATGGAAGGGACTAACGTAACGTCAAGTTAACATTTCCATTTGAAATTAATTTCCTGCGAATGGAAAAGAGCAAAAAATTTAGGCAATTTTTCTTTGTGTCAAACTTGCTAAATTAGAGCAATAAATTAGCAATAAATTAGCACTTAATTATAGTATACGGGCGAATTTTTAATGGTGAAGATTCTATCTTCACAGACTAATTATTGCACATTGTAAATGTAAAGGACTGTCAGAAGATATCAATAAAGTTGAAATTTTCACAAAATTTGTGCTTTTAATAGAATCGATGATGTGCAATATGCTTACATCAGGCTATTTCGAATGCTTTTCTTTGTAGATAGATCGCGTGCTTATTTTCACCTATTTTTAAATAGGTCGTGTATAAATCACATTTTGGAAAGAACATGTGATTGCGAGTCTTAAGGCTGACGATACGGCTTAATTGAAATGGCTTCATTTTTTGTCAGACGAAATAAAATTGTCTCGGCGATAATGTATCATCTTTGTTGTGCTTAACGCATCTTTCCTGACATAATACCCGAAACACGTATACACCCGATCGTATGTGACCGAGAAACCTTTGGCATCGTCGAGGTTTCCTTTATCATGCGACTTTCAATTATTCTATCTCTATCGAATTATTCATAAATATCATCTAGTTGAATAATATAACTGTGGTGTTCGTGGACATTTCCAGAGGAATAATAAGTATCGACTCGCAAAAGAGTGACACAGGACGATGAATGTCACGTACGCGCAATATCTAATTCCCAATTACTGAAATTAATATGCTATCATCTCACACATATACGAAAGAATGAGTTTACTAAAATATCTAAAAATTTAAGTAGATCTGAAATTATTTTATTGAATCAAAGTAATTATGTAAGAAACTTGAACATGATGAGCAATGCTGCAAAATATTTGATAATTATTTAGTATAGGGGACTATCCTCTAATGATCTTGACATGTGTTGACCCCCGAGTGATCTTTAAAAATAAATTTTATCGCTCATTGTTCGTTAAAAAGTTGTTATCAAAAAAAGTTCATCAAAAAAATGTGGTTTTAAAGTAAAGAATTTATGTTTGTAAAGCA
>NW_017259546.1:132147-136734 GCF_001594045.1 Atta colombica | reverse complement strand
CACACATATCAGTGACTGAATTAACTTTTGCAAAGAGTCATTCATGTAATTTAATAACTTGATAAAACTACATAAATGGAGAACAATGTCAATTGTTTTTAAAGCAGGAAATTTGTATTTTTGAAGTAATATATTAATAGTTTTGAAACAGAAAACTTGCATACTTATTTAAAAATTCTGTAACATTTTTTATTCTTTAACAACTTCTTTAACAAATATTCAATTATAACAATCTGGCTTCTCAGCTCATGAATCAATGGTTAACAAACAGCCAAAGTCAAATTGACGGAAAAGGAATTATTGTCGAAATCGATAAGGCAAAATTTGGACATCGACAATATCATTGCGAACGACTCATTAAAGGATAGCTTTTCGGCGGAATAACACGCAACATAAAGAAAATGTTTGTCGTATCAATTGAATCCCGTGATGCACAAATATTACTACCGTTCATCCGGAAATACATCGCTCTTGGATCAATAATTCATACCGATTGTTGGAAAGTATACGGCCAAATCGATCCAATATATCAATATAAAACAGTGAATCATTCACAACATTTTGTTGATCCAGACGTAGGCGTGTCATACTCAAAATATCAAATGTCTGTGGAGAAATATTTGCGGAATTATACCTCTACCTATATTATCGTAAACAATTCCACATTTCGTCCATTACCTTGCAAAATTCATGTTAAAAAAAAAGCGTTTGATACATATGAACAATTAGATGATTTTTTTAAATGTAATGACTAAAGATTTCACATATAAGCGTAGAAATTCGGTACAAATTCTCTGCTCTAAAGATACAAAAATTATACAAGAAAATATTTTGTTAAAACAGGGAATTTGTTTCATCAGAGCGCAGTCGTGTTCAAAAGTTAGGTTTTATTGATAAATTTTTTTTGTTAATAACTTTTTAAGGAACAACGAACGACGGCTAAAAAAGTATCAAAGTCACTCGAAGTCATGACCTTGACAACATATATCAAGATCAAGATCATTGGAGGATAGTTCCCTATAGTAAATAATTAATAAAAATTTTAACATTCTTAATTTAAACGTTTTATATAATTATTTTTACAGTCCAACAAAATTTATTTCTAGATCTCTATCTAACTAAATTTTTAGATGTTTCAATAAAACCATTTTTTTCGTGTGCGTGCGTGCGTGTATGCGTGTATTGCAAAGGTGCTGATTAAATTAATCGATCGTTGTTTTTTTTTTTTTTTTGGGATATGGAATTTCTTTTTTCGCTCTTTTTCTTAATTTTTAATAATCCTTAGCGAGATTGAATTCTTGTGTCCGTTACATAGCTTTAGCGGGTTACAATATTCTTTAAATCTTGGTGCATTGTAGCACCATTGTGAGATTAAAGGATATAGATTTAAAATGTTGATGTATACTGTTTTAATATTGATATGCAATAATATTTAGAACAATGCTGAACAAAATGTCGCGGATTGGCATTTCTAAAATGTTAATTGTGTCATGCTAGGAACGATATTTCAGTATTTTTAATGACCTAAATAGCTTTGATTTTATTATATCTATTATATATATATTGATTCTATTATATTCTATTATATTATATATATGTGTATCAGTAACTTTATTTCTTATAATCAATTAGCTTAATATTTTTGAATGTTCCATTCACAGTTAATGAAATAATACATTTATTTTATTTTTGCAATAATATTTTCTTACATGGAAAACATGCTACATCTGATTCAGAGAATTATGAATTTATAATTATGTAACTCTTCATATGTTTTATAAGGTTTATTAAATTTCTTAAAATTATGTTATACCGCTTATAATCGGATAATATTTAATTTTACGTCAATCAGATTTTGAGATAATTCTTCGTCAAAGGTATAATATTTCTTGGTACTATCGGTTCCTATGATAAAAGATGAAAGATATAATCTTGTAGCAAAAAAGAGATGAAATTTTAATTTGTTTTCATGTAGTTTAAATCTATTCAAAATATCATCATACTGAATGCGAATCATATATGGTATATTATAATTGAGAATTTGTTTTATTTTTTGTATTTTAAATGGGTAATTGCCTCCTATTTTTCAATCGTGTATACACTATAGGATAACTGATTATTTAATATATTAATTGTAGTGTACTGAGAAAAAGAGAAAAGTTTTACATTTATATAGTACTATAATTATAATTATTACTACTGTGTTATTAATAGTAATTTTCAATTTCAATTTCAATTTATTTATTGTGCAATATAATACAGGAATTACGTTTTGTGTGGTATTAGATACACAAATGGTGAGGCAAACTGCTGCTACAACATAATAACATTTAAATAATTCTGACTGCTAAAGCATAAGATAAAAAACATAATTGATATCATTCAGTTAAATTGTGTAAATGACAAGAGTTCAGTAGGCATAGCTATTACAGAGAATATCAGAGAATAATGTTACAATCGCTTTAATTAATAATAATGACTGGAAATTCGCAAACAAAGTTTTGATAGAAATTGAATTATTGATTGTTCGCCGATATGAATTTGACAGAGGCGGGACGAGATAGGAAAAGAAAGCAAGGAGACAGAAGACCGAATGGAACGGTAATATGTTAAAATTATATTTATAATTATAAACAAAATTAGTACCGAAAATGACTTAATTAATTATAAATTATAATTAATTAAATTATGGTAATTGCAACTATTTTTTAATAGAATTATTACATATAACATTATAGCAGTAATAACTATTAATTATAATATTTCACATAATTATTAATCACAAATACCAAAAATTTCTTTCAGCATATTAAATAAATAGCCTAATCGTTTCATTAATAGATTTTTTGATAATTGTTCTGTTGCGAAATCACATCGGTTTCTTTCTTTCTGTTCGCATCATAAAGGCCGATGTGACGACGCACGATGTTGCGGCTCCGTTACGGCCTTGTTCGGTCGCCTTCTCAATCGCCCCGACGCGTTCGCGTCAGTCGCGTCAGTCGAACAGGGCGCGCGCCTCCGAACGGTTTGTCTAGGTATATCGCGTGCACAGCGAAGAGCGAGTCACTCTGCCATTCTTGACACGAGCCGTCGTGACATGCGATCGACACTCGCCGCGCCTAACGTACGTGACCGGATGCGAAAAGCAGTGACGAACGATAAGAAGTGCCTCTCTTGTCCGCGAGGATCGCTACCTATTTTGATCGAGGAACGATCGAGATTTTTGTAGTAAATTCATTGATGAAACGAACGAACAAACAAATGAATTGAACGTAAAGATTCGCGAAATTTTTAATAAATGCTGTTGGGACTCATGCTGCAAATATCGAGAAACATGCTGCTGTTGCATTGCTACCGAGGATTTATATTTGGGTCGATAGAGGAGAAACGAGGAGAACTCTGATTGACCGCAGGTCTCTCGATTGACCGGCTCTCCAAGCTTGAGGAACTTTTCTAATCGAGCGATCGCGACGTGCAAAGACGTAAGCTTTTTCGAGTGACGTGATATCAGTCAACCTTTTACAACTAATAATAATAATTGGTGTAGTTTTCCTTGTCTCGTTCCTTTCGTCGTATGGAAAAACGAACTCGACAACGATCTCTCTTCTCATAATGTGAAACGCAGTTCCTCATATTCGAGCATCTCATTCTTCTCAACGTTGATCATTCGATTGAAGATCTTTCTACAAGATCTTTTGACTCTGCCGGAAAGTTCAATTAATTGAGCGCATGTCGGATCCGTCAAGAACACACGCGGAGTATCGATAAATATGCATGTTGAGAAGAAAATGATATGAGTTGAAGACAAGTCGACACGAACGGCTGTCGAGGACGTTAAATCGCGAGCGAAAAATTTTCGCAGGGGAATCCCATCATGCTGTCGTGATGACCTAGACAAGAGCAGTGATCGGAGAAAGTCATAGATTGAGATTCGGTTTGCATCGTGTCCGCACTGTCTACCGTGTGGGTAGATGTGTGAGGAGAAAAGTGCGAAGGGTCAATTTCTTCCGACGATCTCGAAGAGCGAACACGCTAAATGAAAGTCTTACTATGCTAAGATATGACGACGAAGAACCTGCAAGGTGAGCGTTTGTGATCTCGCTTATCGCTTTTCGTAAAAAACACCTGACATGAGGAAAAATGTTGTGAAATGATTTGCATTATTGTATTTTATTATTGCGATGCATAATATCCATCAGTTCTACTATTCTTTTTATTTCAGTACGTGGAATTTTTATAAACTATTTAATTTTAATTGATATTTTAATGATATTAATTATTAATTGATATTAATTGATATTAAGAATAAATATGGAATAATAGATATATTTGATGTGTTCTACTTTAAATAATTATAACAATTTTTAAAATAATTATAGCAATTTTCTTCGTTTACGAGCTAAATTGTAGAATAATATAACAAAAATAACAAAATTGTATTTCTCTAATTTTAGATTACAGAAACTACATTTCTGTAATGTTTTAAAAAGATTTGACTTTTTATGTGAGTATTAGATAATCCTGTTCGTCTGTTCGCGCGAATTTATTTGATCCAAAGTAATTAATTTTCTTCATAATATATATATA
>NW_017259546.1:116958-131930 GCF_001594045.1 Atta colombica | reverse complement strand
TATATATATATATATACGTATTATTTAATGTTTTTCTTTGATATTTAATTTGTTAATGTAAGATGTTTTTTTTTTTGAAATTTTTTAATTTTATAGATCTTTTTAAATATATTGATGTGTTAAATATATTGATATATAATAAATTTGAACAGATCAACAAGATTAACTTTCCAAAACTGACAGTCTATTGAACCTTAATTATAAATCTCTTTATCAAATATATCTACAATTTAATTTTCTTTGTGTTACATCCGCAAATTTGAATTCTTATTAAAATATACTCAATATTAATTCTTTTTTTTTTGTACGAGTACGTCATTTTGGTTTTTTGAAATTAATTAGTGTCTTTTAATTAACATCTGTCTTTAAATTGAATTAATTAAATGAGTCTTTACAGACTTAGTGTTCGTAATTGTATTTTGGCATCTGAAATTAAAATATTTAATTTAAAAAGTTTGAAAAAGAATTGTATTGCTCTGAATTATGTGGGAAGATCATTTCAGTTTTCAACGAAAAATATTTTGTTCTATTTATTATTAAACGCATCTGTTACCAAATATTCTATGCCTTAGAAATATTCTCCATTAATATTGGGTTAGAAAAGAAGTCTTTATAAGTTGGTTAGAAAAAGATCTTTCCTTATCAATATCTTCATTAAAAATGATCAAAATTTAAATTTAAAAGTGTTTTAAAGCTTGAACTCTCTACTTTGGAATGGTTGCCATATTTTTTGAATTTATGTGAGTTTTGTAATTTTTATGTATAGAAAACTACGAGTTGAAAAAAAATGAAAAATTTTTTTTTCATTTTGTAGGTCTGTAGTGTGTCCAAAAAAAATTTGAGCAAATTTTTGACTATATGAAAACTTGAAGTTTTCCCTACAAAATCGTTTTTTAAAAATGTTTTTTAAAAATTCCTACAATTTTTTGTTCCTGAGTTACTCGCGAATTAAGTAAAACAGAACATTCTAACTTTATGCTCATAACTCTGTTAAAAATCATTGTGTCGCAATTAAGAATACAGATTCTTAAAGCTGAAACGTTGCACTATTAAGTGTGTAAGTATCAATTTTTAAAAAATAGAATATATAGGTTGCTAAAAAAGTTTTTTTACTAACTTGTAAAGAGACTTTTCCCCAATACTTTCCTTGAATTCATACAATATTTTGTGAAAATGAGTTCGCACAAAATAAAAATTTGCTCATATTTTATAAAATGGGTTTGTATAATAGAGTCAAATTTTTCTCATAAATTAAATGACTTATTTTTGTAACCGAGAACGACAAGTTGCTCGATGTTACTCGTGACCACGATCAATGAAAATGATGTTACAATATTGTTTTTTCACGCGTTACATTACCCTTTCTTGTTATATGTCTGCTTCTTATGGAAAGTTAGATATACATACAAGAAGTGTAAATTTACGTAAAGATCGTAAGCGAAGACCGTGTTGTATAAAGCGGATATATATCTATAATGGAACTTTAAACTTTAAGTCTTAAATCATAAGAAATTTAATGATTGACTAATCACAGTCGATTGTGAATTCGATTGGTGAATTTTTTGTAGTTCAAGACTTAATGTTTAAATTTTATTCTTCATAATCTCATTGTACACGTCGCTTTAGATTAACCGTTTTAATTCGCCTATATAAAATTCTTTTTTAATTATTACATTGAATAGATGCATGGAAAGAGTGATTTTGCTAAAATATCTAAAATTTTGTTGAATTCAAATCTGAAAATAATAATTTTGTTGGACCATCAAAATAAAATTAGAAACTCAAAAATTATGAGTAATAATCCTACAAAAAATTTTGATATTCTATCAACCAATTTGAGTTTTCAACAAAATTATTTTCAGATCTGTCATCCAGCAAAATTTTAGATTTTTTTAACAAAATCATTCTTTTCGTATAGAACTTTATATTCTTACTATCATACTCCATCTTTTATCCGGAAGATACGTATGTCGCTATGTAATACTGATCCTAGTCTTGACTGATTACACATTACATAATTGATTATGTGTTATACAATTACTATTCTATATACAATTACTATTATATTCTATATACAATTACTATTCTATTGTCATTTCGCTAATTATTATGGGTGTTTGAATAAGTTTCCGCCGTTTTCTAAGTGACGTCGTCACGAATATTACATGCATAGAATTCCAGTGGCAACTATTGTACTTGAGAGTATTATATATAAGATTTCATATTTAGTATACATGATATTTGATGGATATATAAACGATATTTTTGTCATTGCATCGAAAATGTCGACTTTTTTGCCAACAAAATAGCATTTGCAGGAAATTTTACTGCATTGTTTATTGTTAAGAAAAATAAGTTGAAAGTTATCATTTGCTTGGAGGTGTATGGGGAGTATGCTCCATCCGAAAGAGTGGGATTTCAACGCTTTAGAATGATTTCGATAAAAAATAAAGAACGTGAATTTGCATCGAAAAATTAAAAAATGAATAAATTAAAGCATTATTTGAAGATGTCCGATGAAAGAATTGTTAGAGGCATTAAATGTTGATTAATCAACTTGATAGCAAATATTTAAAAGCAAAATTTCAAAAAAAAACGGCGGAAATTTATTCAAACACCCAATTAAATTATTTACGTAAGAATTAAAAAAATAATATTTTAATGAATTAAAAAAGTAATATTTTCACTGAAAAAAATGAAATTACATTTCGAAAATGTATTTTGTCAATTTTAGATATCAAAATTTTAACCTGTAAAATTTTGATCTCTTTTGTAAAGATTGTGTGATTAAAAAGCTTGGATATATTTAGGGAATAACAATTGATCTGCGGAAAAATTAACAGCGATTTTGGCCGAATGCCAGTCGTGATCTCACCAATGTGCGTGCATTGGTATGGATCACTTACCTTTTCAATAAGCTCGAATATGAGAAGAATAATCGACTATGATTTATGATTAATCAATTTCTTAAGACTTAAAACTTAAAGCTTAAGTTATATACACCTTAAAATCTCATATAGGCAACACTTTATTTGCGTAATGTGTTTTCATTTCAGAAAAAGAAAAGAACATTGTATAATTTTTTCCACATGCTCTATTTATATTTTTAGCACCTTTCACACCTTACGAAATGATGATTTTATTAAAAACTTGGCTGTAAACATGAACTTTAGTTTCGCTCAAAAACAAAATTAAAATTTCTGTTTAAATTTTTTTAAGTTGTAATTTTTCTGCAATAAAATATTTTAAGAGATTTTGTACAAGTTATTTGATATTCGATGAGTTACATAAACTATACGTACTACGTACTACGAAATGAATATGCTAGCAAACGATAACATTGAAATTACATACAAAAGAATAGTTATGTTTTACATGTAAAAAAAAAACAATTTTCTTAATTTGAATGCCTGATATATTTCTTCGTCATTTGTCGCAGAAAGTATGATTTACTACCAATTCTACAACTAGCAACTTTTAAATCCCGACTCAGATTTCACAGACTGCACACACCCAACTTTGTTCGTTTTACGAACGTGCTGATTGCATGTTCCGGCATTCGACGTGACGAAGTCGATAGCTATTTTTTCTAAATTTATAGTCAGAATAGGCTATATAATAATTTGAAAACGAACATCTACTTTAGCTTTAGCGCAGTTGCAATACACGTCGATGAATCTAACTCGAACGTCTTTATAATCTGATATCTTGCTGTTCTCGTATTTTCGCAACTATGAACTATTCTTAGTTCTCAATAGTTGCACAATTGATGATCTAATCTTAAACCAGCTCCAGACGACATGGTCAATACTAGCCAGTGTGACATTTTGACCGTATTATGTTATGCGTATAAATTTCACATGGCCAATTAGAATCACACATTGCTAATGTTGAGGTTGGATGACACTCGCTGAAGATTTTTTTAAATACATAAAAGGAGATCAGTGTTGACCTACTTAGGTCAAATGCGCACAGTTTGACAATTATGTAAGTTGCAACGAATCATTTTTTTAACTAAAAAATTTACCACTTTAGCTTAATTTAACCCCTTCGACCCACAGAAATGATATGGCATCTGCTTTTCAATTGATTTTTTGATGTAAACTGTCTCTAGAAAAACAAACTAGCAAGTAATATATTAGGAAAAAAAGCAAAAAATTTTTTACAACTTCAATCATATATCGATTTTATTTGCGTTTCCTTCATGTTTACCTAATAAATGACGAATTAATGATGGTTTCAAGCAGTAACAAATGAAGACCATTTTTGTGTCATCATCTTCCGGATTATTAGCTATTGGCCGATTTTAATATTGCTATTGCAATTGTTATATAATTATTGTTATATACTTATTTATGAAAGTTTCCAACGGCATGATTTTGCAGAAAAAAAACATTAAAAAAATATTTTTATTAATTTATATGAAAAAAATTAAAAGAAAAAAAAATTAAGATTCTTATTGAAAAAAAAATAAATTTTTTAGAATTGTATAAAAAAATAAATGGAAAGAGTAGATATTATTGTCGACGCAATATTTGATATTTAAAATCAAAGTATTGAATTCAACTGAACATAGTTTCAAGTTTTAACAAGTAATTGAAATTAGACACATTTTATTTATTTTAATAAGATTGTATTAGGCTATATAAAGTTGGAATCAGATTATGTATTGAAGATTGAGATTGAAGATTGAAATTCGAATAATGAGGACAAAGAAATTTTAGCTCCCATTATTTTGATTGGTCAAATTTCAATCTTTCAATCTTCATTCTTAATCTTCAATGCATAGTCTGATTCTAATCTAAATATAACTTATTATTATTAAAATAAATTGATGATTAAATTTCACATAAAAATTTATATACAATGATTTATAATTGATATTATGTAATAGAAATATGTGCGTGCGTGCATGTGTATAAATTCGGATTTAATGCAAACTGATAAATATAGAAAATGTCCGTGTAACTATATACTAGTCGTATAAAGTAATATATATGTTTCGATATTTAGGTAAGGAAGTATGAAATATTTGCATGACAATTATAATAGATAATTACCATGATAAAATAACAAAGCGGATTGCGCACATACATACCATAATCTGATGGATCGGAATATAGGCGCGAACAAACAGGTGGTACATGCATGCACTTCTGCATGAGACTCTCGAATTTAGAGAACAATAATAGACGGTAATTTATTACGAATCATCTTATCATACATTCATATCGCCTTTCTTAACATAACTAATGTGAAAATAAAATCTGAATTAATTTGTTTTTATTTCGGCGCGGATCACATAGTTTATATTTTCTAAGATTTCTCTCGTGAATACATCTTATAAAGACTGATGTCTTTTAATAATTAAAATGTAATTTAATTGGTAAAAGATTGATAATGAACAATATTATTTTAATTAAAAATATTTATATACATATTTTAGTTTAACAGAAAAGCATAGGAAAACCTATGTATTTGTAATTAAAAGTTGCTGGTGTCGATGCCAAAATCTTGAAATGAAATTATTAGTAGAATATATTTTTTCAATTCTCTTCTCTCGCAAATGTAATTATTGAATATAAAATTTTCTGTGTATTCTCTCTTTTTCAGTCGAATGCTATTATATAAATTCTTACTGGAAATGATGAATGCAAAACTTGTTCTTTACATCAGTTACTCATGGAATATGTGATCAAGATATAAGAACATTACGTGCCACATGTTTCAGCATAATTATTTCAAACTTATATTTAAATTTGATTAATCACTGAGAGAAAAGATTTTGTTAATTTAACAAGCTATCTGTAACAAATTTGATTTGTAAATATAGTGACAACAAATGTATCAGTACTGAAAACGAATATAATTTACTTTTGATTGGTTGTCCAAGCTAATTCTTCCGTCATGGAAACTGATATTAGTCTGCTACTTCAATTATTAGTAATAGAAGCAATTACATATTTGCTGGATAGATTTTTGTTTGCTAGCAATACTAATTCTTAGCAAAAGGTACAAACAACAATTTAACAAATCGGTTGTTCTATTAACAATTGTACATTCGTTTCATTTTACAATATTATGCTAATTTTTTATTAATTAATTAGTTATTAATTAAAGGATTATACATGACATTTTCACTAATAATCCGAAATTTTGCATGATTGCAAAATGGACTTTTTTTATTAATCTTAATCAGTTTTACACTTTCACAACTTTGATAATGTATTGTACATTCTGTACATAATATACACCTTCATCCTCCAGTTCTTTTAATTTTTTCTTTCCTGCTCTCGTTCCTTTCTTCCAGTAGAGATAAGATTTAATTTAGCAAGCTGTCTTCTTTTATTATACCATTTGTTATATAATTTACCTTTTTCTATGTTGCAATTTCTATTATTGGGATCAATGTCAATATACGTTTCCTAAAGAAAAAATGAATTAATAATTAAATGAAAAGTTTAGGAAAACGAACAAGCTTTTCTGTAGTATGATTTAAATAAGAAGTAAACGGTTTACAATGCAGAAGCATCTTTGCTTCCATTCAAAGAAAAAGTTCAATTATTTTACTGGAAATGAAATTAAGTCTTTCAGGCGACAGGCTACAAAACAATAAAATTTAGAATTATTACACTGAAAAGAATTACTTAAACAGTAGCATGCATATGCATACAAAAAAATAAAAATCTTTCTAAATAAAAAAAGAAACAAAATTGTGTAAAAAATAAGGAAGACTAGAACCGGAAGAAACTTCCAATGAACGTATAAATGAGAATAAGTTCCATTTTAAAATTACATTACAAACATTTGTATACATTTCAAATATTTACAATACAATGTACCATTTGTCTAAATCATCTTTTAATTCATATCCTATGATAACTAACTTCCGCAAGATAATTTCTAGTTATAAAATTAAGCTTTCGTTATTTTTGTATTCCTGGAGTACAATTAATCCCTTGTCATATTTCTTGAGAATTTCTTCCAAATCCTATGATGATAAAATATAAAGTTCCATTTTAATAAAGAAAGAAATTATGTGTTACACTTCAAATATTTAATTTTAAAAAATTAGCTTATAATAATTTAAGTTACGTAATTTTTGAAATATTAACTTCTACTTACGTAATATTCAAGAATTATTTTTTCTTTTCGCAAATTAGAAATATTTTGTAGATTTGTTTCTTTGCTAGTTGAAATCTCGTTTTTTTTCTTTATTTGCATTATTATTTAATTTTAACAAATTTCTAATATCAATATCTGTGTCTGTAAAAAAAATTGTTTTTATTATTAATGTAAGAATGTACTTTAATAAATGAATTTTTATTTAATACAGTAATAAACATACAGTAATAAAAATACTAAAAAATTATCAGCAATTTCATACATTATGTCACTGGCTTCTCAGTTGCAATATTAACATTAAAATCTAACTAATATAAAAACATTAAAACTACAAAATCATATTTTAAATATTTTAAATATAATTATATTCAAATATAATTTTAAATATTTGTCGCATTTGACACAACTTTATTTGATTTTGCACGAACAAAAATTAATTAAAAATTTTTTTTTTAATATATAAATATTTACATTCTCCTCTTTTTTCTGCGTTAAATTTTACATTAAAAAGTTGTCTTTCTCCAAGAGGAATCAATAATTGTATAGTATCACTATCTAAATACGAAAATACTTCTTCTGTTATTTTCTGATCTATAACAAAAAAAAAAATAAATAAAAAATATATTAATGACTCAATGAAGAGCATAAAACTTACCAGATTCATATACATTATATTATAATATATAAACTCTTTGTATTGTCTCTGCCAAAACAATCTTTAACAGAATAATTTTTTCTTTACATTTTCAAAATAAATCGAGATAGATATGCGGATGCGAAGATCACATCACCATCTCGTTCGAGTTCGTTTTATTTATTTCAGACGCCTCGCTGTTCACTAATGATTCGCGAAGCGTGTGAAATAAAAAAACTTGATTAAATAGTAGTGTGATCTTCGCACCTGCACATTCATCTTGATTTATTCGAAAGTGTAAAGAAAAATCAGCAGAGACCACAATTGCAATATAACTATGCAATATGTACAACGATAAAATATGAAGGAATGTGCCAAACGAATATACGCCACACTAAGTCATGTTACTATACTAGTAAAAGAATTGTGCGACAACAAACCCGATGTCGTGATGTCGCGATACGATGTATACATGCATAAGTACAACAAATACATATAATTTTTTCAAAAAAATTGCGTTAAAATATGAAACAGCAACCAAATCCAAAACCAACTTGTTTGTATGTAACCAATCCGTGGTGCTTTCCAGCAAGAGAAGACACAAATGACAACACAGCGAATCATTGCATCATCCCCAGTGAGAAATGAAAATGAAATCGAGATCGAATCGACATCGATTCCCCATTATCATTGGGTCCTTGTTGTTTGCCGCTGTTAAATAAAAATGAAATGATCTGTCTTACACTGTATCTGCAAGAAAGCATCACTTATATTCGTTATCATCTTTTCGTGGATTGATTCTACAATAATATATGATTTCTTGATACATAATTCTACTAATATTCGAGAACCAAAGAACAAAAGAGATGGATCACGATCGAAAGAATATCTAATCGCGTTCAAATAATAAATTATTTATTTACTTATCTTTGAATGCTTGTATTACCGCTGTGCTCGTATCTCTTCAAATGTTCGGATACATTATTTGTCTCTGTGGCACTCATAGTTCCTTCAATTTCACTTGGAATACGTGCTTCAAGCGCGTGCACATACATGTTCGTCGCGGCAATCGTTGCATTCAGCAAACTCAACTATCGCGGAGCGAATCCATGAGCGCTCTTTGCTATTGGTGTATTCTTCTAGATCATGCAATAACAGCGAGCGCTTATGAAACGCGACCAATGGCGTTATTTGTAAACATACTGCTTTCGTATTTAGAACACTTCATTCGTTATTATTGACATTATAAGTTGCTGTACCAGCAATATATTTCGTACTTACAACGAATATACTAGAACAAATATGATTTGTATCATACACAGAGTATATTGTTTGTTACATTGACGAATAATAAGAAATGTTTCGCAATAGTAACTGATCGATCGATTTTCCTACCAAATCATCATCACATAACAAATCATTTTTTGTTAAAATAATAAAATCTTTTCTCTCAGTGATTATTTTATATATTCATGATTATATCACGTTCGAAAATCTACACTTATCTTACAGTATCTTCTCTCTTCGCCTACGTTATAAACTTAAGAAATTATTCATTGAAACAAAATTCGTACACGAAAGGATGCGATGATTAGGACGTTAACATGTTGATTTTGTTATCTCGATTGCTTTATGATCAGAGCTATATCTAGCTTGCACATTATGATATGTGCTGTCGGAAGGTATACATACTTATATAATACATACGTATCTTATCGTCATGCATTTACGATACATTTTGAGGTATCGATGCACAAATTATCGATGTTTCATTGGATATAAATGTTTATGACCTCAACAAATCCAGTTCACATCAGAGAATGCAATTTGATTTTTATGATGATAATAATTCTTGTGAAAGAATCTATATGTGTTTTATCGCAATATATACACCTTAATATACACTTACGTATAAATGTTACGTATAAATGTTAATTACATATAAACTTTTAAAGAGAAATTTAAATAATTTTAAATTAATTTGTTCAAAAAAATATCTTGACGAGAATGTCGAGATTTGATGTTATGTGAAAAGAATCACGCGCAATATTTTTTTATATTTTGTCTTATATTTTTTAAATGGAGTAATATAGACGTTATCTTCTAGCTTCAAGATAGCTTTTTTGTCATCAGCATACGCACTATTTATACGCTTTTAGCAAAGAGATATTTGCATTAGCTATAAAACTTAAATGTGCATTAGTAATTGTAATAAATGATCTACTATGATTATATTATATTAATATGTTGATTTGACTTTCTTACATAAGTTGATAAATATTTAATAAATTTTTTATTTATTTTACCATGATACAATGTTACTATTATTTTCCTATTACGATATTGATCGACGAAACCTCTAAATATTCGGCCACTCGAGCAAAGAAATATTCCAAGTATTGATCCAAAGCGAGCTGTACCTAGTTACACTAGTGCTGCCATTACTTTACAGTGAGTTGAAAATTGATTTTATTATTAGTATTTTGTTTGATTATTATGATAAATTCGTTAATAAATTTATCTGAGAAAGAATTATATGTACACATTTGTCAAAATTAAAATTAATTAAGATTAATAGATACATATTTCTTGGCAGAGCTAAACTTTTAATTTTGAAAGTCTCGGCAAACACATGAATAAATCCGTCCTTATGTAATATTCCATTTTAAATCCATAAATTTTATGTGACCTAAAAAAAGTTTCATATTGCTTTCTATATGAATGATTGATACAGTAAAGTATAGCAAGCAAAAAAGCGAGCAAAAAAGATAATAGGGATATATATATACTCATCTATTCTATCGCGTGATTTATGAAAGCTAAAAGAATTCCCACGGTCAGACTATCTTTAATATTAAGTCATCCAATCTTTATTATTAAGTCTGCATTACTTACAGGACTGATACACACATTGATGCGAGAACTACGTTAACAGTTAATTCATTATCATAACTTAGTTCCGAGTGTGAACCAAACGAGCTCGCGTAAGTTGCTACCCGATACGATCTCAAGTTGCAGATTTCATTCCACGTACGCCACGCACGGCGTTAACTCAATTATCATCGTATAAACGATAAAGCATACGTTAAGACCTCATTCATGCCGACAGTTGAAACTTTTAACGACATCACCACTACCTATCCAGAGAAGCTGACGCGATTATTTGTCAAACATTTCCGACGCGTACAAGGTTTCCTAAAATTATTATTTATTAACACAATTATCTTCTGATGAGGAACGTATCACTTATCGAAAATAGACTATATAATTTATAATTAATATATTTAAATTATTATTTTTCATTATGATAAGTAAATCACGGGTCAAGATATTTGATGTTAATGCAATAAAAAAACAATAAATAATAAATGCAATAAATAATGTAAGATGACAGAGAGTTAAAACAAGGAAATTTTACATGATAATCTTCGGACTATACATTTCTTAGCTTCTGTCACAATCTTCTATCAAACGCGCACATGACTCTTTTGAAAAGAACTATGAAACGCACCCGAGACCTAAAGCCATCGTCTGTGCAAGGCCATAACGAGTCCTTACTTATGTCATCAAAAAGGAGTGCGATTTGTGAATAAACGATTCCTTGCCGTTCGCGAACACGTCAGACGCGGCAAAACTTTGCTGTGAATCAAGGATACGTGAATACATAACGAGGGTGGTAGTTATTGCGATTCTGTTTCGATTGACCATCGGCCTGTGTATATCATTGGTCATATGGTCGAGGTAGCAACGCCGCAAAATACGGTCTATGTCGATGTCCTTGAAATACGCGATTGAGAACTGGATTTCATGCATTATCCATCCATATTTCACATATATCCAGTTTACTTTATTCTCGTGACTAGTCACTATTAATATAATTCTTAATTATTAAGTAACTGATAATTTTGATTGCATTATTAGTTTTATATTTTGTTACGTAACAATAATAAATGTTGAGACTAATGTTCTAATAATAATGAATATCCTATTACTAAATATCCTAATTACTAAATCAAACACTACAAAATTTAGGAATTTTATTATTGCTTCTATTTTTCAATTTCCTGCAGGAATTACGCAATGTTCAATAAGCTCATTTGTTTCAATTCATAATGACTTATCCCGACATAGTAAAATCGTTTATTGTAACAGAATACTTTTAAGTCAACTGTAATTTAATATTACGTTTCGTGTCGCTCGACAATGAAAATATTTAGAAACAGTAGAGCTTATGTTGTATATCTTGTTACAAATGATAGATACGCAAACAGAAGTAAAATTCGATAAATAAACCTAATAAACATGAATGATAATCGATATAATTATACTACAATATTAATGTATATTTCTCTGTCATTGATATAACCAGGGGTGAGTAAAATATTTTTAAAAATTGTATTCAAATACAAAATACAAAATAAATTGTATTTAAATACAAAATACAAAAATGTATTTAAATAAATATTTTACATATATGTATTTCAAATACTGCTTACCCTTGAAGATGCTCAAGTAATTCGCTGCGGTAACAGTGATCCGGCCCGAGCACCATCGAGAATCTGCCCCTGCACTTTTATCAATTGGCGCTCGGCTAGCTGAGCGCAGCATCAATTGGTGAGACAAAAAAGATTGTGTAAAGTTAGCTGTTTATAGTTGTCATATTGGCAACCTTGTAATCGTCGATTAATTTAGATTGACGAAAAAGAACCTTAGGTCCGTTTCTACCAATGTAGATTAATTTTACTTACTCTTTATTTTTTTTCTAATTCTCAGAACTGGAAAAAATGAAGAGTTAGTTAAACCGAGATTAAAATTAAATATTGGCAGAAACAGGTTAATAAGAAAATAATGCTTAGACACAATGCTAGAGATGTCTTCCATTTTATGTATGTGATGTGCATAATATACTATTTATTCTTGTGTTATTCATCAAATGTAAACAATGTAAATATATTATGCACATCATGCATGAAATGGAACGCATTTAGAGTTGCATGAACCTTTAGATTGAGTCAACAATAATACGATTGTAACTTTCATCAAAAAGATGTTTACAATTTATATGTACTTAATATTTACAAAATTTAAAATACAAAATATTAAAAAAAAATATTTAAATGCAAAATACAAAATATTCTAAAAAAATATTTAAATACGAAATACAAAAATGTATTTAAAATATATTTAAAATATATTTATTTCAAATACTGCCATCCCTGGATATAAGCAACATAAGTATCAATATATAGAGTATACATCTGGAAATGATATAAATCATTTTCATAGTATATTACATATTATTTTATAGTTCAACATATTTATTAGTTTTATTTAGTTTATTTATCGACGGTGAAATTGCTATAAAAATAAATATCCAGATGTTTAAGCGATAAAGAACATAAATTAACAAGTATCTTATTTACATCACGATGTTCTATCAGTTTCTATTTCCGAAAAGAAAAACAAACATTAACAATAAGAATCTTATTTCAGACTGCATATGTGAGAACACAATCAATACTAGAAATTAAAATGTCTATAATTGTCGAAACTGAATTTTTAATGCTTAATAATTCAATGTGAATATATGTATGTACTATATACGTATATGCATGTACCATATTCGTATAATTCATCATTCGAACTGCGCGTCGAATTGATTTTCCGAACTTATAAACGCAATTAAACTCCTGTAATAATATTACGAATTAAATTAAATTAACAAGCAAAAATTATTAACAATTGTTAATAATTTTGATACTCAATCAGGCATATCATATAGAAAGTTGTTAATGTGCTGAAAAACTGTAAATAAATTTATTGCGAAAAATATTATTTCGGCCGGAAATCGAACCTAGGTCTCTTTCATTCGAATGACTACGAATGGTATAGGATAATGCCAGATATGTACGCCGCACTTAACAAAAACTAAATTTATTAAATATTATTTGCTATTTTTAAGGTAAACGAATTATAACAAAAACTTTGTACTGTTTACACTATGAAAAAAATATTAGAAATCCAAAATATTTATTTTTCGTATTAAAAAAAACTTGGAAACTCTTGCATTTTTGCCGTATATTTCACAAGGGTGTGATATACGACTACACTACTCATAGAAGAAGAGAAGCGGGGTATGTACAGCTCATGAAAAATTTACAAATAATGCTTATAAATAAGACGTAACATGACACAATAACTTAAAATATGTTTACAAAATTTTATTAAAGAATAAGAATGATAAATATGTATATGAAGTAATAGATAATAATTACAATCTTCCTACATATATTACAAGTGTTATTACATATTTGATTTATGCGTTTATTGCATTGAGTACACTGAATCTAATCTATGCACTTTGTATGTTTTGGGCATAAATCTCGCTAAAAATGCCATATATGCCAAATAGGATATACAAGACACTAAACAAAGAATACAAGACAAGCGCTTGTATTTGTTATACAACATGCTTTACTATTCCTCTACAGTTATATATCACGAATAACCACTAAGTCTTTTACATGCTCTACAATAATTTCATTAATATTAACAATAAGAAGCTGAAATCATAATACAATACTAATGTAACATAAAGGCATGTAACAGAATAGTTGCGAAAAAATTACCTTCACTCTTTCTATTTTTTTTTTTTTTTTTTTTACTTTTGCGGCGTAAATCCTAGCGCGGCATATTTGCTAGAGTTATCCTATACACGTGCATAGCTTCTTATTGTTAATATTAATGAAATTATTGTCAGATAATTCGATTGATCACTGCAATAACGCCATCATAAATTATATTCTACATAAAATGATTACTGTAGGGTGTGTAAAAGACTTAATGGTTATTTCATGATACATACATGTAATGGAATAATAAAGCATTGTGTAGGAAAATACAAGTGCTTTGCTTTCATATTCTTTGTTAGTTTGTTGTCTTGTATATTCCACCTATGGGGATATACAGCATTTTTAGCGAGCAAGATTTATGCAAAGCATATAAAGTGCGCAGATTGACTTCAGTGCACTAAATGCAATAAATGCATTATACGAAATATGTACTTTATATCATAACACTTGTGATATATGTAGGAAGATTGTAATTATTATTATTTATTACTTCATATATTACATATTTACCATTCTTATTAAAATTTTATAAATCTTTCTTAATAAAACTTTATAAACTTTTATAAATTATTGTCATTTTA
>NW_017259546.1:108327-116858 GCF_001594045.1 Atta colombica | reverse complement strand
ATAAGTATTATAGTCACATATCCCACCCTATAGAATAATGACAAAAATGCAAGGATTTCAAAAAATTTATTTTTGAATATAAAAAAATAAATATTTCGGATTTCTAATATTTTTTTCATAGTATTAGACAATACAAAGTTTTTACTGATATAGTTCGTTTACTAAACATAATAAATAATACTTAATAAATTAAGTTTTTGATAGATGCGGCGCATATACCGGAGTTACCCTACATATGCGCGCGCGCGCGCGCGCGCGCGCGTGTGTGTGTGTGTGTGTGTGTGTGTGTGTGTGTGTGTACAGGATGTCCCGTAAGTTTTTGCCAAGCGCTTTTGTGTAAATAGAATGAAGTAAACTGAATCGAAAAGTCTTTTATCGTTTTGTAATTTTCGCAATAGTTAAGAAGATATTAATTACTAAAAATTGCCGAACTTTAAGAATTTTTTTCAGAATTTTTTATCAACTTTGTAGTACTACACTTTTTTATTTTTATCAACATGAGAAAATACAGATATTAAAAAATTCTGAAAAAATTCTCAGAACTTTATGAGAAGAAAATAAACAATTTTTGTCTCTTACTTTTTTCTGTAAAGTTGATAGTATTTGAATAAAAAATTATTGAAGACCAATATTCAGCAATTTTTAGTAATTAATATGTCGTTAACTGTTGCGAAAATTGCAAAATGATAGAGGACTTTTCGACTCAGTTTAGTCTACTCTGTCTACACAAAAACGCTTGTCAAAAACTTACCTGTACCCTGTATATAATTCACATTGAATTATTTAAGCATTAAAGATTCAGCTTCGATCGTTATATGCATTTTAATTTCTAGTATTGATTATATTCTCACACATGCAATCTAAAATAAAATTCTTATTATTTATATCATGTCCTGAAAGAAAGACGTCATTTCCTTATATATACCGATTATTGCAAAGAATATCATTAAGGTCTCGATTAAAAGCTTAGGACGCTCATACGGAATACAAGAAATCTAGATTCGATTCGGCCGAGATAATATTTATCGCAATAAATTTATTCACAGTTTTTCAGCACATCTTAATTAACATCTTTCTAATATGATGTCTGATTGAGCATCAAATTATTAAAAATTGTTTTAATTTAATTAAGTGAACTTCTGAGAACGTCAAATGTTCGATTTTCATAATCTTGGCCGAAACATTCTAAATGACATGTCTGTCTAGCTGCCCCCCTTCTCCGTCTCTTAATCAAATCTTAATGAAAAAATTAAGTAATAATGCACTATTTATTTCTACAAATAAAATTTTTTGGATTTATTTCATTTATCTAAAAAAAATTTTTTTGTGTGAGGGCTGAGGCAGTTAGTCAGCTCCCTCTCCACCCGTTAAAAACAATCGATTTGAAAAATTAAATACACAGGATTTATGGATTATTTATGCACTATTATTTCCAAGCATTTTTGCGCTTAAGGCACTTCCCTCTTGGAGCGAATAGATATATGTACCCCTAAGTCGTTTAAAATTGCAAATTCTCTGATTTATGCGCTACTATAATATTTACAAGCATTTTCAATTTTTGCAGTGCAATCCTTAAGGCATTTTTCTCTTGAAGTAATCAGTCATATTTATCTCTATATTGTTTAAAATTGCAAAATTAATTCTCTAAGAATGTAAAATAATTCTCTGATTTTCTTATTACATCCACATTCAAATTTAATTTTTCGAATTGAGAATTTTAGTTTTCATCATCTAGCAGCGGATTGCAGCGCAAAAATAAAAAATGCTTAGACGC
The DNA here is from genome assembly GCF_001594045.1 of Atta colombica. Classification (NCBI taxonomy): domain Eukaryota; kingdom Metazoa; phylum Arthropoda; class Insecta; order Hymenoptera; family Formicidae; genus Atta; species Atta colombica. The sequence goes on along the minus strand of NW_017259546.1, from coordinate 115,084 downwards.
CACTCAATATCAAACGGATGTAATCATAGATTTTTTTTAACCCTACAACTTTTTGTCTGAAACATTTTTCTCAAAAATGCTTATTTTTCAAAATATTTAAGGGGTCTGGGACTTTTTATACATTCTGTTTATAGCCGTTTTATTTTTAATAGCATAAAAGAAATTTAGTCTAATGTTAAATTCTTAAAAAATAATGGTCTTAAAAAAAATTACGATTTTTAATATGTCGCGACATAATAATAATTCGATGAATTAAAATTATGTCGGAATATAATAAAAATCCTGAATCTCTATTATGCCTTGATATAATTTTAATTTATGGAAATATTATGTTACAACATATTTTTAATTCATTATTAAAAATCGTATTTTTTTTTGCGAGTTTTTTGAGATAGTTATTTTTCAAGAATTTAACATTAGATTAAATTTCTTTTACACTATTAAAAAAAAATGGCTTACCATAATTTTCTTTTGTTAAAAAAATAAAACGGCTTGCCATTTATTCGGTACTAATAATATTAAAAATACAAATTTTATACAACGACTTAAAATTATTTCGCAACATAATGATAATTCGATGAATTAAAATTATGTTACGTCATAATAAAAATTCGAAATTTCTATTATGCCTTGACATAATTTTAATTCATGAAAATATTATTATGTTACGATATAATTTTAATTCATTATCAAAAATTGTAATCTTTTTAAGACAATTACTTTTTTAAAAACTTAATATTAGACTAAAATTCTTTTATGCTATTAAAAAATAAAACGGCTTGTTATACTTTTGTCTGAATTTTTAGCAGCTAAAAATAGTAGAAATTCAGATAAATGTGTTTAAATGTTCAGACTAAAATTAGAAATATTCAAACATCTAGTTAGAAATTCAGACAATTCTGATATTCAGGTATCGAGATTAGAAATATTCAGACAACTATAGTTAGAAATTCAGAGAAATGTGAGTAGAAAACAATTATGGTTAAAAATTCAAACAATATTCTGAATATTGAAAATTCAGACAATGTGACTGAAAGAAAACTTCAGCTTTTATCTAAATTTATATAATGTATATCGATATAAGCAGAGTATCATAATAAAAGTTCATAAAAAACGTAGATATTAGGTGGGAAAAAGTTCGTGGCGTTTTTCCCATTAGATGGTATTAAAAGAACGCCAACTTTTTCTCATACCTAATATTTCTCAGTTAAACTCAATTTCAATTTCTATATACAAAAAATGTCTACATTATTTTAAAGTACTTATCATATTAAATTATTAAAATGTTGTCTTTATCATTGATTAATCATATCATTGAAATTTTTTTTCATTATTTATAATATTAAAAAAAACTCTGTTTATAGATTTTTTTAAACAATCTTCAATTGGCAAAATTTTTCAAATTTTTGAAAAAATGTGTACAGTATCTTATATTCACAATCTTGACAATCATTTATTTTAAATGTTTGCACAATTTTTGTAATATTTCATATTCTAGATTAATATTAAAATGTTGACATTTCTTATTTTCTATTTGTTGAATTTTCATTATATAGAAATGGTTTTTTTTACATTTGAAAAATTTATCACTATAATATTTTTACAATTTATTTATAATTAATTTTATTTGAATATGTAATGAAATAATGATAAATACAACGTAAACTAAATATTACATGAAAAAAATAATCAATTTTATTTTTAAAAACTCCTAAAAAACCCAAAAAATTAAAAAGTCCCATAAAACCCCCAGTGAGTTTTTAAAAAAAAACCCGGTTTTTTCCAACTCTGATTTTTGGGTCTATGTTGGTTTTAATCACTGAGAACTTTTTGAAATAGATAGAATAATTAACGTGTGACAGAACTACTGTATAAAAAAATTCTTTTCAAAAATTTATTTTTTTTTTATAAATTTATGTGTCAAAATTTTTTATATATTAAGAACTCTAGATATTCACAAAATAAAGATATTAAGCTGCTCAAAGTAATCGATCTCGAATTTTGATAAGAAGTTAGCACCTCATTTAAAAAAAATTTTTTTTAATTGTTATTAAGCGAATCTTGCGTTAAAAAATACCAATCTTCATCTCGTTAAAAGGAAGCAGGAATTCTAATCAGATTATTATATCTAAAAATTGATTTTTCAAAAATTTTTAATTTTTTAATTTTTCAAAAATTTTTTATGCATCAAGAACTCTAAATATAGATATTAGTAGCAACGATTACCTTTCAAAATATATATTCTGCATTTAATATATTATTTCGAGCTTCTTTTCATATTACTGTGACATCTATTGTATTGCAATCATATCTGTGAGTTGATATTGTATGTTGAATTTGAATTTCAATAAATTCAACATTTGAAAAATTATCTTCTTCAATTTTGAAATCCAACTAAATGTCAATGTATCAGAATTTAAATGTGAATTAGATATTGTGATGTGGAAGATTTATTAGATAAATCGACTAATAAATAATGGATGAATAGCAATTCTCCAACTTTATTAAATGATGCTGCTAAATCATATTCTAATTTGAGTTTAAATTGAATTTTAAGACAGATTCAGTTTCATGTTATTGATGATCAATTTTCTTTTTTATAAAAAGCAACATGACAATTACCGTATATCATATGACCTACATTTATATTTAAATCGAATATTTGTGAAAAATATTCTGCTTTTTCCTCCGTTTGTATTTCCTTCTTTTTTCCAGCTATTTTTTTTACATAATGATCGCAAATTGCACATTTTCACGCGCTTCCGGATAATTAATCAAATTGAATTCGGCACGTATTACGAAATGTTATATGAAAATATTTTAACCAATAACGGAAATGAGAATACAATCTATCTAGCCGACAATTACAAAGCTGTAGATATTTATGTCTAAAGGTCGATTTATAAATCACATAAAATCTCGAAATCGGTTTATAATTCATATAATTTCGAAGCAATGGTGCTCATCACACAGTGATATCAGAGCTTCATGAGTCTGGCATTATTACAATCGAAAAAAATAGTGATGATTAAAATGTAATGTTTATGTATAAATATATGATAAATATCGACAATAGGAGACTCACAGCTCCGATGATCTTGACATATGCTGTCAAGGCCCTAAGTGACCTCCAACAAATTTCAACCGTCGCTCCATCTTCGTTAAAAAATTATTAACAAAAGAAATTCGAAAAATGTCTCTTTTCTACTATATCAACAGATAATATATCAACAGAAATTTTCTGCTTTGAAGTATATTTTACTTTCCACGCAAAGCGACTCACTCCATCTTCTCCCCTGCTTGGGGACACACAGCTTCCACGTGAAGTGGCTTTTAAAGTCCTGTTGAAGATCAGGTGTCGTGATTCTGACCGCGATCTGATTCATGCTAACGCTCATTCGTCTTTGTTTAACATTTGAAAAATAAGGATGAAATGATTTTTAAGATTTGTGAACGTGAACGTGAATCGGACCACGGCCAGAGTCACGCGTGAAAAGTCATTATGTAAGTAAGAAAGAGTATAGAATAGTTTTTGATATTATATTAGGTAAAAAGTGCCGTTTTTTTAATGCCATCTAATGGGAAAAACGCCACGAACTTTTTCCCACACCTAATATATAGCAGAAAAAACATTATTTTTCAAATTTTTTTTATTAACTTTTTAATGAATAACAAGTGACTAAAATTTATTAGAGGTCATGACCTTGTCAAGGTTATCCTATTGTCGATATTACCTTAATAAATGTGCAATGTTATATGGATTAACTAAGAAAATAAATATATAAATACTAAATTTTATTTTTTTAATTATAAAATAAATTTAAAAAATTTTTTTAAATATATGTTAAAAATATTAACGTAGTATTTTATCAATAAATTTTCAATAATATTCAAATAATATCACAGTAAACATTATTTAATGCTAATTGCGATATTTTATTTTTTTCAATAATGAAATAAATACCAATTTTCAAAATTTGAAAAAAATGTATGTTAAAGATATCAATAAATATTCTTCTATAATAAAAAATATCGTGAGTATACTTGAAAGATATCACTATGAATGAATTTTATGTTAAAAAAATATTTTTTCTTTTATTCTTAAACCCCGCCAACTCTTTTTTTTCTAAGTTCCCAATTTCTCAATCCCCAATTTCTTTAGAACATACATACTGAAAGGGCCGTATCTGACTAATGTAACAAAAGTATCTTCAACATCTATCTGTCCTTGTCTGAAAGTTTGTTTGTTGTGCGCTTGCGCATGATTTATACATATATGAGCTTTGATACATGTGTGTATTCTAAGGCAAAAATGGAAAGAAGAACACAATACTTTTAAACATATAATAATAATAACAACACAGGCCCACAAAAAAAGTATTTTGTGCTGTACTTTGTGAAAGCCCAGCTATTCTTAGCTCTTTGCATTTTCATTGAATACGAATCTGACATCAAAATAGGGCCATACAGGATAAATTTTCAATCTAGAGCGAAAAAATGACATTTTTTCCCATTTTTTCCCATTTTTGACTCATTTTTTCACTTGAGATTTAAAAGTTTACCCTGGATGGTCCCATTTTGATATCAAATTCGTATTCAGCGACTCAACATACATAAGACTAGCTGGATCTCCACTCCAACATAGAATACTTTTTTGTGGGCCTGTGTTATTACTATATGTTTAAGAATGTTGTATTCTTCCTGCATCGACGCATTACGATGAAGCACGGAATAAAAAGAAGGTAGACCAAACTCAAGCGGCCCGTCTCGAAAAAAATGGGCTCGAAATACAGTGTCGGAAATCGCTGTATGGAAGAACAAATTCGAGCGCTCCTGTTGGAGAAAACTCAACTTAGAGGATTAGATAAATATTTTTCTTCCCATTTTCCTGTAATTCTTTCAATTCGTGTATTTTCATGCGTAGAATATATTCTGAAAAGAAAAGTTGTCGTTTAAATCCCGTTTTTATTCTTTTTAATTTCAGTTCAAAGTTTTTTGATGTCGATAAGTTAAAAAATCATAAATTATTATTAAATTATCGTATATAATTTAATAATAATTTATGATTATGTATAAATGTATGTATTTTTCAATAAATATTAATGCATTTACTATTTAATCAAATAAAATTAAATGTATACAAATTAGAATTTCTGTATTAAAAATAAAACATTGTATACATGTGTATTCCGTACGCGTTATTATGTGATATATATTTCCAACTTTTCCCGCAATGGCATTAAAATCGCATCTCGATTTTCCATGGGTTTTCCGACACCGTGTTTCGATTACATTTTTATCCTCGAGTTTGGTCTGCTTCTTTTTACTCCGTGGTTGAAGGACAGAGATATTGTCATCATCGACAGTCACCTATGGCCTTTCCAGTATGTATATTCTAAGTAGAGATGGGCGATGTTGAAAAAACTAATTGATTTAAAAAAATCGCTTAATAAATTCATCGATATTCCATTATCGATGATATTAAAAAATAATAGGAAAAAAAATGAATCGAGCTTTTTGAGTGTTTTCAAGAAAATAATAGGCTTCTGAACTTTTTGCACAATTTATCTTTTCGCTTTGCCTTTTCATACTGAAGAGGAAAAAAATGAAAAAAAAATAAATTGTGCAAAAAATTCAACTAAAAAGAACAAGCCTAATGTAACTAAAGAGAAATCTAATGGTACGTTTCTACTGAGCGCGTCACGAGTTAAATCAACATTCGTGTCTCGCAAAGAGTTGCGCGTCAAATGATAAATAAAATGGGATGTTTTGATTGGCTAATTCGTAACGCGGATAGACGACACGACGCGCTCAGTGGAAACGTACCATAAGAGCGCCATTCATCTGACCATTTTCATGTAAAATCTGCCAAAATTGACTTTTATTAGCACGGACACGCACCATATCCATTTTTGACTTTGGAAATATTATTATATAAATCATTATATCTAGTAAATAAAAAAAGAATTTATTCGTACATACATCTCTTCAAATTAAAATAGTGTACTTACATACAAGTGTTATACTCAATTTATATATTATTATATTATTGAAGAAATTTTATTCTTGACAAAAATAGAAATCGAAACATAAGTCAAAAATAAGGAGAGAGTAATAGAAGTGTAAACGAAAAAGGAGGCGAAGACTGATGGGAACGAAGACTTAAAGAAGCGTAAATATTTAAGTTTTCATTATTCCAATTTACGCTTCGTAGAAGCTTCGTCCATATTTCTGTTATTTTCTCCTTATTTTCGATTCAATTTTTATTTTTCGTCAAGGATAAATTTATATATCTATTAGTACGTTAGTACGTCACGTTAGTATGTATATTGTTCTATAAATTGTTTATTTATAGTTATAATTTCTTAGTGGCTAGATGAATATCACATACTTATCACGACACTACTTATATCGACACTTTCCATTTCATGATATAAATGTTGTTTCTTTTATTACTCTCTGAATACTAAGAAAGATAGACTGATGTTTCTATCGACTTATCTCACGAAATGGAAAGTATATATCATTATAGATACGCAATATAGAAGCTATGCGTTTCACACATTTTTATAATAGACATTCTAATAATAGATTTGCACATAACGCAAAACGCATGGCTTCTGTACAGAAGGAGAACACATGGAATATCTCAATTATTAGATACATATAATATATCATATACATATGTATGTATGTATATATATATATATATATATATATATATATATATATATATATATATATTAATTTTATATAT
>NW_017259546.1:69180-108217 GCF_001594045.1 Atta colombica | reverse complement strand
GTGTGTGTGTGTGTGTGTGTGTGTGTGTGTGTGTGTGTTTCATATGTACTTCATTTTTTAATATAAACTTTATATAACATATATGTGTGTTGTATATATCAGATATGAAATCGGAATTTACAATAGATGGCCATAGTTGTCAATGTAGTTGCCATGACGGCGCTATTGACGCCATTTCCTTGTTCTGACATCTGACAAAGATTTTTAACTCACAACAATACAAGTTTCATACAACAGTATAGTTTGTAATAGCATTGAACATGTTGAATTTTGCCTGAAAACTACGATTTGCGGACAGCATTGATTTTTTGTTACCATTTGAAGAAAACTGCTGCAGAATCGCATCGAATGCTTGTCGAAGCTTACGGTGAGCATGCTCTTGGTAAATCACAGTGCTTTGAATGGTTTAAAAAATTCAAACGTGATGATTTTGACGAAGAACGTGGAAAACCACCGAAAAAGTTTGAAGACAGCGAATTGCAAGCATTGTTGGATGAGGATGACGCTCAAACTCAACAACAATTCGCGGATCAATTGAATGTGACATGAGAAGCCGTCTCCATACGTTTGAAATTCATGGAAAAGATTCAGAAGATGGGAAAATGGATTTCACATGAACTGAATGAAAGATAGCAAGAAAACCAAAAAACCACTTGCGAAACTGCTCGCAAGTACAAAAGAAAGTCATTTCTCCATTGAATTGTGACTGATAATGAAAAGTGGATGGTATATTTTGAGAATCCTAAGCGTAAAAGATCATTCATGGAAAGATCCTATGGACGGAAGACAATGCTCTGTGTTTGGTGGATCAGAAAGGTGATCTATTATGAGCTGTTAAAACCTGGCGAAACCATTAATACTGAACGCTACCAACAACAAATGATCAATTTGAATCAAGCTTTGTGTGAAAAACGACCGGAATATCAAAAAAGGCAACACAAAGTGATTTTGCTTCATGATAATGCATCATCACACAGCAAAACTGATCAAGGAAACGATTGAGGCACTTGGTTGGGAAATACTTTCGCATGCGGCTTACTCACCAGACTTGGCTCCGTCCGATTACCACTTATTTGCATCAATGGGACACGCACTTGCTTAGCAGTGCTTCACTTCTTACGAAGATATAAAATGGCTAGATGACTGGTTTGGCTCAAAAGAGCAACAATTTTTTTGATGTGGCATCCACAAACTGTCAAACAGGAAAAAAATGTATAGCTACCGATGGGCAATACTTCGAATAAAATATTTTTTATCATTTTCAATAAACGTATATTTTCTATTAAAAAATTCCGGTTTCATATTTACATATCCTATATATATATATGTGTGTAATATTTGAATTTTTCATATTAAGAAACAAAATTATACTGATATAAGAAACAACATATTAGATGTACAATTTTGCTTCCGCCGTTTTTTTACCGAAATTCGAGACTTCATTGTAAAAAACTGGTTATACATTTATGATTCAAAGTATTGTCCCTGGCCACTACTTTCTCCCATCTTTCGGGTAGCGTACGAATCCCGTGTTGAAAAAACTGGTCATCTTTTGAGGCTATCCACGAATCGATCCAATTTTTTACTTCTTCATAAAACCGGAAGTGCTGGTCAGCCAGGTCGTATGCCATTGATCGAAACAAGTGATAGTCTATTTATAAGTGATAGTCTAATATTTTTTTAGAAAATTAATAAATTTGAAAAATAATAATATTAGGTGTACAATTTTGCTTCCGCCGTTTTCCTATAGATGGCTTTAGCGGTAAGTGGTGGTCGAAATAAATAGATCATAGACGTCATACAATAAACTTGGGCATCTGTCAACATAACTCCATAGAAACATTAGTCGATTTGTGTCTGCATCATAAAGTTATTCTCGATTGAAAATGTCAGTTTACGAGCCAAATTCTCGTCATTTGCGGGAGGTTTTAATTTTTTGCTTGAATATGAAGAAATCTGCGGCTGAGGCTCATCGAATGCTCTGAAATACTTATGGTGAGGCCGCTATTAGTGAAGGAACGTGTCGTGAGTGGTTTCAACGCTTCAAGAACGGTGATTTTGACATCCAAGGTCACGCTCTGTATTTGGTGGGACCAGCTCGGCTAGTATTATATTATATAGTGTATTATCAACTGTTAAAACCGACTGAAACAATCACAGGTGATCGGTATTGAACGCAATTGCGTTTGAGCCGAGCATTGAAAGATGACAAACGGCCGCAATACAACGAGAGACACGATAAAGTGATTTTGCAGCATGACAATGCTCGACCCCATGTTGCGAAAGTGGTCAAGACATACTTGGAAACGTTGAAATGGGAAGTCCTACCCCACCCGCCGTATTCTCCAGACATTGCTCCCTCTGACTATCACTTGTTTCGATCAATGGCACACGGCCTGGCTGACCAGCACTTCCGGTCTTATGAAGAAGTAAAAAATTGGATCGATTCGTGGATAGCCTCAAAAGATGACCAGTTTTTTCGACGCGGGATTCGTACGCTACCCGAAAGATGGGAGAAAGTAGTGGCCAGCGATGGACAATACTTTGAATCATAAACGTATAACCAGTTTTTTACAATAAAGCCTCGAATTTCGGAAAAAAAACGGCGGAAACAAAGTTGTACACCAATAATAATAAATAATAAGAAATAAATTGTGAAAAATAGAAAATATAATATTTCTAATTAAAAACATTTATTGCAAAAGAAATGAAAATTTCCCTTATTGCCACATGAAGTATGCATCCACAATCAGAGTATAATTTGATAGACTGCCAGTCTTCATTTACAGAATAATCTATTAAACATGATAGATGATTAAAAAGAATGAAAGGTGAATCGATAAAATGCTTCAGTATAATTTAACCTAGCAACAACATAACCTACGAACCAGAATGTTTATAAAACAGAAATACATGAAAATCTATTTACCTATAATATGCACGGGAATGCTTCTTAAAGAAGGAATCTGCATCTGAAGACAATCTTATACAGAGGTATGCTGACAGAATCATATATTGATGCTACGCGACGATGTATTAACATTGAGCGAACGAAAATAGAATTGATCACCAGTATGATGTATTTCAAAAAAGTACTCCTAGTGAAAATTTTTCCTATTATTTTTATACGAATTGGAACATTTTTCAGAAATACTCAGAGATATTCGGAAAATTTACATCTTTTCTCAGAATTTTTCATACAAGTAAATTTTGAAATATTCTGAAATTTCTCATAATTTTGAAAAAGTATTTTTGAATTTTTTAGATTTTATAACATTTCATCAGAAATTATATTTATAAAAAATTTTTAAAAATCTTACGATATTTTATAATTAACATATATGAAAAATTCTGAGAAAAAATTAGATTTTTTGAGAAATGTTTCAATTCGTATAAAAAATGTGAAAAAATTATAAAATTAGAAGAAATTCTGAGAAATTCTGAAAAATTATATAGAAATTCTGCAAAATTATATGAAAAATTCTGAAAAAAATGTTCACCAGGGACTGACATATTAAAATTGTACTAAAAAAGTAATAAATCAATTGAAAAGAACTGAAAAGTACATCTTTGAGTATGCAATGAAGGAACCAGGCAATAATAGAACTGGTTTTTTCATAGCTGTCAATATCGCCTTTTTCATAACATTATGTATAAAAAATCTAATTACAGAATATCTGATAAACAAAATAAATAAAGAATTTGTAATTACATTCTTAGTTACGTTAATGTATATAGTTTGATAAGAAAATACTTTTTCTAAAAGTAAAAGCTAATCATACATTAATAAAAAAAGGCTTAGAAATTTATTTCAAGAAATGTATTTTTTGTAACGATAATTTTGCGTTTTTCATTAAGGCAATGTCATTTTGATGGTGTCAAATGTTCATGAACAACGTTTTAGTATTGTTGTAAAATGAAAATATTTTTAAATTTTTGGCAATATTCAATTGACTGAAATACGAAATGACTCTTTCTGAATATGTTTTTTTGTCCACTTTCCCCTAAATTTAAATTTGTTAAAAATGTTTTTAAAAAAATATTAACATTGATCAATTTTCTTACATTATAATTTTTTTAAATAGTAAATCGGATAATTTAATAATAATATGGTTACTCATGGTTCGCACAACTTTATGTAAGTGACATTATTTTAAATACCTCTCTCTAATTGCGTTTCTTAGATATAATAATAAAAATTTTTATGTAGTAAATCGAACAATTTGATGACCAAGTTTCTGACAAGTATTGATCATTAACTCATATATCAGAGCATTCTTTCTTTATTGATTTTCTCAAAATAATTTGTTTTGCGTTATTAATTATATTGATGAAGACTCAAACCGAGGATTGAAATGTATACGTAATTTACTTGCTTAATAAATCATTCGTAATTTACACTCGAACATCTTGTGTTGGCTTATATCGGCATTACTTACCTTATTAATAAAAAGTTTGAAAAATAATATTTCTTTTACCAAAAATAACAATTATCTTAAAAATTTGATCTAAAAAAAAATCATTGATTAAAGTTGATTAAAGTTCATGATCATTGATTCAAAGTTGATATTTATTCACAGAGAACACAATCATCAATGAATTTTAAGAAATTGTTCGAAAAATATAATTTTCATAAAATATCAATTTTTATATAATGTTATCAATTATTCTGGTTATGAATAACCATTATAAATAATTAAAATTATTTTTGGTTGCGAATAATCATTACTGATGTCGAAAATCGTTTTGATTACGAATAATTACTGATGTTGGAAAAAGCTTTTTCAGTTTTAAAACTAATGATTAATAAAAGGTATAATTTATCTCTCGAAAATTTACAAAAACTTATGTTAGTTAAACTAAATCATAATTAATTATTGTATTGTTATGTAATGTTATCCGTCACTGTTTCTCAGAAGTCGAATGGGTCCTTCTCAGCTTGAGAGGGGCGAGCGAATTTGCGTGCAAGCGCTAAGTTTCATGCGCCGTTTTAATTTATTTCATTTTTGATATCTTTTGCGAGAATTTTTGATTCGCGATAACCAGCGCAACGATCAGTGACTATGTTATAGATATATGACTATCTCACTCGATGACCAAATGAAAAGAGAATCGCCAAAGAAGACCATCACCGAAGAGGCCCCGGGATATTCACCAATGTGAACCTGGCGCCCAACTTTCAAAAAAAAAAAATTAATACCTTAGCGTTTGTATTTCGTTTTATACTTATTTGTACCGATCATTATTTCGTTTGTACTTCAAACAGTTAAACAAAAAGTGAAAAATGGCCACCGCGCAACCTTAAGATTTTTTAATTGAAATGAGACTAACGCGATTGAAAGAATCATTTGAAAGAATCGTTTGTACCTATTTTGTAACTTTCTTATTTTCGTTTGTATCTCAAAGGATTCAGAGATACAGCGCTTTTCAATTTTTGCACAATCTTTACGTTAGCGAACTTAGCTAATTTTCAAGAAATCGAAATGGAAAAGAGAATCGTTTGTATCTATAACGATTCTCTTTCGAATGCCGTTGATCCCATTTCAATATCTTGAAAATTGGCTAAATTCGCTATATAAAAGTTGTGCAAAAATTGAAAAGTACTGTACCTTCGAGTTCTTTGAGGTACAAACGAAAATGAGAGATACAAACGGATACAAACAATTACAAACGATTCTCTTTTGAATGCCGTTGGTCACATCTCGATATTTTTTAAAATGGCCGACTTATTTCTGGTGTACTATATTTCCGAAATTTTGAGAAATGCTGTATCTCCGAGCCCTTTGAGGGGATACAAACGGATACAAACGAAAATAAAAGAGATACAAACGGGTACAAACAATTCTCTTTCAAATGTCATAAATGAAATTAAAAAATCTTAAAAAGGCGCTTGCACGCTAGCCATTTTTATTTTTCACTTTTTGTCTAATTGTTTGAGGTATAAACGAAATAATAATCGATACGAACAGATACAAGCGAAGTACAAACGCGCTACGGTATTAATTTTTATTTTTGATAAAGTTGCGCCAGATTCACATCAGTGGGATATTCTCAGTGGCGGGAATACGCATGCCGTATTTTTCAGTTTTTTATGCTTTCTGTTTATTCTTTCTGTTGTTTGCGTTCTTTTAGTGCCGATCCTATTTTCCAGGAAGAGTTAAAATGCTGAAGCTCCAAGATGAGAGCCTTACATGAAGAGACTGTACTAGATGTGTGCTTTCAAGAAGGATGAAATTTTCCAGTGAAACAACGAGTTGAAATCGTCTATCAAAAAAACTACGACGGCCCAAGACTCTATAAGGAAGACTTGCGTAAGGCAGAATTCACTTCATAAGAAAAACGAGAAGATTTAACCGAAAGAAGGCTGTTTTGTGGAAATTGAATTCCGTGGGCCTACGCAATTCGTTATCGGCCAATCAGACGCGAATGGCTTGATCACGAGAGACCTCGCAGCCTGCATGTCCCCTGCCAGACTTGCCGAAATCACTTATGTTGTGGCACAAACCAGAGCAGATCGATATTGAAAGCAAGAACGCAGGATCCAGCATTCAAGAAGTGAGAGCAAGACGGAGAGAGATAAGCTGCCAAGCGACTTTCGAAGGGATCGAGGAATATCTATCGGTGAAACAAGCGTTAAAAACTTGTAACGCCGCCGATCCCTAACATTGCGAAATCAGGTAAATCACACATGCTTGATTCGAGTCGAAAGGCTGTAGCACGTAGAAGAGTCTACTGTGAGTAAGAAATCATTTGGATGCCGCGTGCAGTCACTCGGATCACTCAAATCGCTCCGATTATCATATTGCATTTTCGCATAATGCTCGCCGCCCTCTTGCCACAACCCTGGTCGCCGTGTTTCGTATTTCGTGTAATTGTGCATTAGATCGCCATCTTTTATGATACGCAGCAGTTTCGCGACTTTCTTCCCTCTACGTCAACGGGGTCACTCGGCTCACCGGATAATTTCATATAAAATCTGAAATTTATACTAGGTCTTGGTAGTACTAGTATTTGTTCAATTGGCGAATTTGTAATGATTCTCGTACCAATAGTATGCGCGTTATTAATGTTATTTTGTGTTACGCGACTCAACGGTTTCCGATTCTAGCTCATGCTACATCAGAAGTACGATTAACCGTTTTGTTCGGGTGTAGAATATTCAATGTAATCCTTCGTTTATTGTATAGCTACGATAAAATATACGTCAAATATACGATTATTATTCTTTTATTATTAATTAATGTGTAATTCTCATATTTTCTCTCTCTCTCTCTCTCTCTCTCTCGCGCGCGCGCACACTTTCCGATTTATTTTCAATTTGAACAACTTACCATCTCTGCTCATTTCGAGGTTGAGCAGTCAGAGCAGTCGACTATTGTCCGTCGCAATTGAAAAGTGTCGAGAATTATTGCCGAAATTCAATAAAAGAGTGCTTACTCGTACCTGGCGCTCAAGTTAGCTTGAGTTAGAGAAATTCTGTGATGATTCGGTGTATATGTATCGATTTTCCGAGTATTGAAGTAATACTAGTTTATTATTAATGCTTATAGTGAAACGCTGCGAAGATGTGCCATCATTCGCGAGTACGGTCACAATATATATTTGTTACATATTAAAAACAGAGCTATCAAACATCATGTAAATTTTTTAACCAAAAATTTCACTGATTCCACGATGTGTGCCCCAAAAAATGGAGAATTAATTTTCAATATGGCGGAGCACATATCTCAGAGGGCGTGGAAACCAGTGAAATTTTTGATCAAATAATTTATTACATGAGAGTTTGATAGCCCTGATTAAAAGTACATTAAAACTTATGCAGGGATCGTTTGAAAAGTTTTGAGCCTAACAGACATAAGTATTTTTTCAGTCAAATTCAATTTTATTTTCCAACATAGTCTTATTTTATATCGATATACTTCAGCGATGCTGCTCTCCCTTTAACTCATTCAAATAATAGTTGGCGTCTTGCTCTACATAAGCTTCTATGAATGCGATGACTTGCTCATTCGGTCTCTATCCTCTGAGCCAAACTTTGAACCTAGAAAACAGAAAAAAATCGCTGGAGATCAGATCTGATGTGATGGGTGATCAATCAATTCGAACTGCAATTCGTGAATTTTTGCAATGATGACCCTCACGATGCGTTATCTTGTTGAAACAGTACTTTCTTTTTCTTCAAATGTTTTGTTCTATTTTTTTCGCAATTTCTGTTTTCAGCTTATCAATTAATGATGCGTAATACACTCCTGTTATGATGAAACTTCCCAGTGGAACAATGTTATTGTTTTAAGATAGTCGATGAACACAATTCCATGACCCAAAAAAAAAAAACAGTCACCATTATCTTCCTGGCCAAAACCGCCTTCTTCGGAGCAAGTTCACTCTTCGCAATTTTGATTGCTCCTTCGTTTCAGGAGTGAAATAGTTGATCCAATGTTCCGTTCGAATGCGTTTTTAGTCCATAGCGAGCAAGCGCGTATCTAACGCGCAGTTAGCTTACACATGCCTAATTCTTTAATCAATATATAATATACACATTTTTTCAATATGCCTACAGCCTCTGTTATCTTTCTTCCTTAATTCACCGATATTTGATGAACTTTTTCAATATTATTGGATGTGGTGCAGTTATTAGCTGTCTCATCATCAGCCAAGCTGATATGACATGTTTAAATTCAATTAGTGCCCATTTTTTCACGATGACAAATTATGGGATAGAATTCCCGTAACTTGTAAATATCGTTCAACTTGGCTTTAATTTGCGCAAGCGTATTGCCTATCAAATGCAAGAACTTAATCACGCCGCGATATTTGTTTTTTTGTTTTCATTTTCGTAAAAATGCTGATATTGACTAGCACAAATAACTGTCAAACAACAACTAGGCATTGTTCAAAATGGCTACAATTTTCACAGGTATTTTTCAGAGCATATACGATTGTAGTACCAGAATGATTTTGAGTAATGTTCATGTTGAGACTCAAAACTTTTCGAACGATTTACGTAATTCCAAATTAAAATATAGTATCTTTTATTTCAATCTTTTTTCAAATAATATCTTTCATCATCTAATAAATTTATATTTGTGATAATAAAATTGATGATAAAATTAAATTGAAATAGGTCAATAATCAAAAAACATGTTCGTTATTGCTTGCGGACCAACTAGGTCTGCAGTTTAAAGATCTTGGATAATCAAAATAAAATTCTGGTCGATAATGATTAGTAATTCAAACAAAATTTTCGACAACAATAATGTATAATATTCACAACTGAAAATAATTTTAATATTTATAATGGTTATTCGTAACCAGAATTGCTTAAAGAAAAATAATTGTTATGTTACAGCTTTTTATTTTGGTTATATTATAATATAAGATTTCTGTTGTCTACTATATAAAACAAAAATTTTTTGCTTTACAATATTACATATTTGGATTATCCACGCGAATTTTACAGGGGAGGGTATAAGATAATTTTTAATATTGTTAATTATTTAATTAACAATATTAAATTAACAATGTTAATTATTTAATATTATTAATTTTAATAACAGAAATAAAATGTTTTTTTTTTAAACTTTTTTGTTAATAACATTCTTAATAACAAATGTTGGCTAAATTCTGTTAAAGGTTACTCAGAATTAAGATCTCTAACATGGTCATTATCAAGGTCATCATCAAGATGGGCTCTCTTCATCGGCATATTTGTCTATTATATTTTATTATATTGCATAGATTTTATTATTACATTAAAGTTTATATACAATTAAATGCAAAGAGTAATGAGAAACATGCTTTGACACTATGCAAGTGCCTCGCCAATCTCTTGTGCCGATCCTGACCGCGCGAATTCCACGCGCGCCCATTCGTCAACTTCAATATCTCACATTCAAATTTTATTCGTCGGATTCCTTTTTAGTAGAGAGCTTTTCGTCTTAGAATTTCACGGAGAATACGTTGGTAACTGACGATACGCGAGTTCTGTATATATAAGGGATTTTCCAAATTTCTGAGAGTCGCGCAAGTTATAAATTGATGGATAAATAGCATTCTTTAAAAGGATAGTATTGAAGATAATCTAAGAAAAATAAAAATTAATAAACAAAATATATTCAAATGATTAAATCTAAAACGATAAGTAATGCTGAAGATATGAGTCAACATAGAGTGTTCGAGTGTAAATTACAACGCCATTTATTAAGCAAGTAAATACACATATACGTTTCAATCCTCGGTTCAGATCCTCATCAGTACAATGAATACCAAAATAGCAAATTTAGTAATAACTCTCAAATTTAAAAAAAAAATTAAAATTTCAAGACAATGAGAATAAGGCGCAATAATTGGTGCGCAGATTCAATCATAAAACAAAATTATGTCAAATTCTTACATAGATGTATTAAAAATTAGACACAAAAATATATATTCAAATTGTGTTAAAATTCGGACGTTTCAGCCAAATATTTGGGGTCATCAGCGAAATACCAGAAATTAAACATGAAGATTTCCTTGCATAACAAATCGAATGATCACTTCACAGATGCAAATTCAAATTCCTTCAAATTGATTCCATGCCAATGATGAATTGTAAAATTACAAATCCTAATAGGAATTAGATGTTATTAATTGAAACTAATTAGAGTTAACCACCTGCAGGTAAGAATGCAAGAAAAGCTCGATGGATAACAAAGTAGTTGTAGATTTTAAATGTGAAGAATTTTAGATTTTAGAAGGAATTTGCATTTGAGTGATTACTCGATCTATTGTGGTGATGTGCAAGGAAATCTTCATATTTAATTTCTAGTATTTCGCTGATAATGGCCCCAAATGTTTGACTGAAACATTCGAATTTTAACATAATTTGAATATATATTTTTGTGTCTAATTTTTAATACATCTATGTAAGAATTTGACATAATTTTGTTTTATGATTGAATCTGCGCATCAATTACTGCGCCTTACTCTCATTTGCTTTGAAATTTTAATTTTTTTTACACAATACCAAATTATAAAAAAAACTGCGTAAAAAAGAATAACATGGGTTAATTGGTCAAAACTATTAGATATCTACTTGTCGTTTTTTGTCATCAAATTAGATAATTTGATGAAGTCAAAGAATTGTGCAATGCGTAACACTATTATTACTAAATTGTTCGATTTTAATAATAAAATGAACGATACTTTTTCACAGAGATGTTGATGGTTCGAACAATAGACATATAATGAGAAAAATAGTTTCGCAGTGAATAAGTATGTTCAGTTAAAAAAGAAGTATATTGAAAAAAAAATTACAATATACTGTTGACAAAATTAATAAACTAAAAGATTCCTTAGAAACACATTCCTCGGATATGTATATATTTATTTTAGAAATAAATCGTAAAGCGAGACTAATATTTAAGAAAAATCAAAAGATTTTTCAATCGATTTATTCATGGTTTTTCATTGAATGAACAATAAAAGAATTAATAAATTGCGGTCTCTTCTTGTTACAGCCTGCATCCACGAGACCTAATAACGTGGGAGCTGATCGGTAAGATTTGGCGGCGTGCGAGGGTGGTGTCCGCAGACACCGAAAGCTGGGGCACCTCGAGGACGAGGAGGGGATCCTGGAGGAGAAAGAGGTGGTTTGCAAGCGGGAGAGAAGGCCGGAGGTGACTATCTACCCCACATGGACGCCACCCCCAAAGAATCATTCGTACCCCCCACACCGGATATCCTGTCGTCACTATCTCGCCGCGGAATATCCGACTTGAGCGTGATCGCGATATCACCGCATACCTTATATCACCATCAACGCTGGCGAATATCTAGCAGAAAGTATCTTTCATTGCTTGTCTTTGATGGTAATTGTTGTGCGTCGAGAAAACCATCAAGAACATCACTATCGTCTTCACCTACGTGCCTCGATCCTCTTCATTTTTTGCATCCTGTGGTGGAAGAATTATCGATTTCGCATCGTTTTTTCGACGCTCTGAAAACGGGATGTTGTGCTCCAGAATCGTCTATCGCTGCTGGCAGTGAGACGATCCTATCCGTGGACAGTCCCACGTGGCATTTGAACACGACGACGTCAATCATTCACCAGGCAGAGGGAGAATTTTTTACGCATCGCGTTTTTACACCGCGTCAACGCGCGTTTGATGCCTACTTTATAATATCTGACCAGCGTCGCACCGGAAGATCGCTTCATTTAACGGCTGTCATTTTCCGCGTCGACGAATATATCGACAGACTCCGTCCACAAACGCCTAACTCAAAAGTACAGCTTAAAACTAAACGCAAACAATGTCACGCAGCGCTGCCACGCGGCCTATGCAAGGTGAGTAATCCTAAATATTGATAACTTATGATACCCGTTATTATCTTGATATATCGATGCGGTATGTTACATTAACATTTGTGACATCAATGATTCTTATTAGAAATAGTAGTACATATAGATACGATATAGATGATTACATAATCAGGAGACAATGTCTCGGGTATAAAGTATACATTTTATTGTTTATATGTATTTTTTTCTATATAAACATGTATATATATATATATATATATACCTATGAATCATACAAAACATGAATAAACATTTTAAGAATTTTAAATACAATCGTATATGTGAATACATCAAATACGATAAAGAAAGCCAAGAAGGATCAAATTAGGATGTTTCAAATAATATGTGCTCAAAATTCTTAAAATGTTTGTATACACGCGGACACACAATGCGCAGACATGTGGGAGCGGCTCATTTTCTTTACTTTTTTCACTTTTTTAAAAACATCTTACTTTTCGTCACTTTCCTCACTTGTTTCTGTAGATAAATATCAACAATAAAATTGAAGAAGAGAATAAAAAATCATTCAGAACGACAACCGCTCACTTCAGTGACCTTATGAAAAAATAGGTGTAGCATTGCGCATAATGGCGATAGCAATACTGGAAAAAATCAAATTTTGTCCAAAATTCACTCTCCTACTATGTTCCAAAATTGATTGCCAGTACTGAAAATCTATAATGCACGTAATGTACTGTAGATTTTCAGGCAGATTTACTGGCAGTAAATTTTGGAACACAGTCTATGCATCCATCGAAATACACACTTAAACATGAGCCGTCTGTGTGACACAAGACTCAGAGCAAGCTTAAGTGTGTGATTACTTGTCGCGCTAGGCTGACAAGTAACCGATTGATAGCATTGATCACGATGCCGTACCCAATGAGATAATATCGATGTCGATTTGACATCGAAATCATCAATTCAACATCGATTTTATTATCATTTCTCATTGGGAGTCTCTGATTTGGCATCTCTGATGCAAATAACTTAAGCACAAACAAACACATCTTGTGATTCAATGAACCACAATATTTCTAGCGCAATCATTGCGGTCTGCTTAATCAGGATGTAAATAAAAACTATTACTCTACGATATAAGTTACAAACAGTTATAAGTTTTTTAAATATTAAATTTTAGATAATAAATAGTTATAATTTGTACGGATATTAAGGTATAGAGATTATAATAATTATAAAATATTTAAGCACTAAAATCTGCTTTGACCGAAATAGATTTTCCATTCACTAATGTAATAAAGATTATGTTTATGCAGTAACTTTCTGTGAAAATGTTTTTATTTTTATTATCAGAAATATTAAACACTATACAGTAATAGAGAGAAGAATGATCTCTGAGAAAAGGATAGATAAAAATCCAAAATGTACTATTCGTGCAGAATGGTTATCAAGGATTGATGAGCTTGGTCATCGAATTGAATCATGAGGAAGAAGATTGATTCTTCAATCTTATTCTGTGAAATCTGTAAAATATGAACCGTATCCATTGTGCAACTAAAGGATATCAGGCTATTTTTCAACATGTAGGCTATTTTTAACATGCCTCTGCGAAGCATAAACAGAATGCGGATATTAAACTTAATAATACTAGTTAATCACATCTCGGTTTGACATCACATGCAATATTTCATGCATACTAAAAACTGGATATATAGAATAGATAAAGAAGAATCAAGTATTCAATCAGTTTCATCTAGCAGCATTTCAAGTTCAAGTTTTTCCTGTTCGACAATCTAATATAAAATGGAATCTGTATACATCACAAGAAAAAGGAATTGTTGCAGAATTATTTTGGACCATGAAATGTATTTTGAGTAATTATTGTTCGTTATCATGTGAAAGACTTACAAATTTGAGCTGTTTAGAGCTGTTCAGCACAGGTGTTCCTGACACATTTTCACTAAGAAAAAAGTTGAATATTTGCAAATTGCTTAAGTCCTTATTTTCATAAATTAGTAAATGAAGATGCACAGAAAGATTCATTTGTGGTTTGTTATGACGAAATTAAATCAGAAGGAATGAAAGTGTTACAAATTTCAATACGATTTTGATCAGAAATTTTAAATGAAATAATCTTTTGTCATTTTCAAACATTTTTCTTAGGACATGCTACTGCTGAAATTTTAAGACTGTATATTTAATGTTTTAAAAAACAGTAATCTCTCTCTATGAGAAAGGAAAATAAGGAATGGATAATAGATATAGAAACGTGCAATTTACATATAATCCATAATTCTTTTCAGAAAGCATTAGATTCTTTTGGATGTGATGTAGATTTCTTTTTTATTCATGTCTAAAATTGATTTCATGATTGGCCTAGCAGATTAGAAGATTATAGAGACATCCGAAGAAAACTAAATATTCCTCAACATAATTTTTTGAAACATGTTCCTTCAAGGTAGCTATCCAATATGTGCTCCCGATAAAAGCATTTTAGAACAGTGGCCTGTTCCTGTGAATATTTTCTAAAGTTCGTTCCACGTAAAATGCTTTTTATTCAATCGACACAAATGAAGAAATATTCTGAAATTAAGAATTATTAAAAATCTCCCATAATAAGAGCAGAAATTGCGTTTGTAATTGACAGTGTCAGTATTTTTGAAAAATTCTCTCATTTATTTCTAAAGGAAGAGCCCATGATTCAAATATACTCTGAAATGAAAGATTTAGATACTTTAACAGGCAGATTTTGTAAAAAGGAAACATTACATTTACATCAAATGTATAGTTGTAGTAATCTTTTCATTCCAGAGAATTTTAACTAATATCGATATAGAGATTTAGCTGAAAATGAACTTTCTTCTCAAGATATTAAAGAAGTTGATATCCTCAATTTTCGAAAATTGGCTCAAGATCATTATAAAGCGGCAACAATATATTTACTTAAGAAATCTATTTTAAGTTCATCAACAGCAAAGCATTTTCGCCTTCTTCTTTCATCAAGCTTTTCCAAATCAAGAAAAATAAAAGTTTCCTAAGCGTAGAAAAAATAGTTAAAATATTTTCTCTAAATCAAATTTCAATAAGTACATTCTTAGATGAAGATTCTTCAAAGAGAGAATTTTTCTGTATGGGTCGAATAGATCATTATTGAAGACAAATTGTTAATCTAAAAAATAACTTCAATGAACTAAAATATCCAAACGTTCAGAAAATTATGAAGCTCTATCTCTAGCTCATGTAGTTCTGATATTGAAAGAAATTTTTCAATCTCAGCCCGTGTTTTGACAGATAATAAATCTAGAATGACTGAGAGAAACTCTTAATGCCAAATTAAATATCAAGACTATTTTGAAGTATTGGGTTGTCCGGAAAGTTCGTGCCGATTTTGAAGGAAAAAATTGAAACGCAGAATTAAATTTTTAATTTCATTTATTAAATTTAAATCTTTTACGGCACGAATTTTCCGGACAACCCAATACTTTAAAATACTTGATAAACCTGAAATGATCAAAGATTTAATAATCTCTGCTAGATTTGCACATCTCAGGAATATTTAGAAGAAAAGAAAAAAATCAGAAGAAGAAGAAAAAAGAAGATAGAAAGATAATGAAGAAGAAGTACGAAAAAGATCAGAACTTCTAAAAAAACAAAATAGAGCTAGACAAGACTTAGAAAAGCTTGAAAAGGAAGTAAAAGAAGCTAAAAAACTGAGGCGCAAGAAGAAACAGTAAGACTCACTTCTTCAAGAGATAAAAGAAAGACTGAAAAAAGCATTGGATAGTAAAGGCATATATAGGGCTAAGGTAACATATAGAATTCTTGAGGGTGCGGTATCAATTAGAAAGCATTTACAATCATCTGAAGTTGAGCCGCTTCAAAAGAAACTCGATAATAAAAAAATCATGTTTGATAACTTCTTTGTATAGCGAAATCGAAGAAAAATAGAAAATAATGATTACAACTGAGCATTATGTCGTTATTATTTTCTGTGTTCTTTTTTATGGCATAAAGTGAAGAACTGTGTGATTTTATTTAAAATAAGTTAATTAATTAGATCTACTTTAATGGAAAAATCCTTAATTTGTTTTTATTTTGAAAATTTATTTTTTAAAAGATATATCTTGATATATTTCTTGAAATATAGTGTAATGTAGCTTAAATTTTATTTTCTTTAATACGTTTGAAAAAATCTAATTTCTGTTTGCAATGAAAGAGTTTTTATTATTAACTTGAATACTTATTATGCCATTTATCTAAAATTAATTTGAATTATATTTAATAATAAAAAAATTTTTTAATAAATTTTAGATTCTATATATATTTCGTATCTTTATGAATCCTGAAATATAAATCTAGATTTTTTACTATTAGGTTAATATTTTTAACTTCATAGAAGATAGCCTGTCACAAGTAAACTAATTTTTGATAAATTCTTAGGAACATTCATTTTTTACTTTCAGAGAAAGCTTCACCTTTTTTTTTAACCGATTCATTTTCTATTTTCTCACTTTTTCGAGAATAAAACTCACTTTTATCATTACTTTTGATACTTAAGATAACTCCGGCAAATATGCCGCGCTGGGATTTATATCGTAGAAGTCAGAAAAAATAAAAGGAGTGGGAATAATTTTCCCGCTACTATTCTGTTACATACCTTTATATTATATTAGTATTGTGTTATGATTTCAGCTTCTTACTGTTAATATTAAAATTATTGTGAATTAAATTGATTTGTCATTGTGTTAAGTAGCACCATCATATCATCACATAAATTATAATATACATAAAATGATTATTGTGGGACGTGCAAAAGATTTAATAGTTATTTCGTGATACATAAGTGCAGAAGAATAGTAAAGCAGTTGTATAACAAAATGCAACTTTGCTCTTGTATTCTTCGTTTGTTGCCTTGTATATCATTTATTTTGGGCATTTTTAACGGGCGGGATTTATGCCCAAAGTACAAAGTATACACAAAATATACACAAATACGCATAGATCGAATTCAATACATTAAATGCAATAAACACATTACATGAAATATGTACATAACACTGTCATGTTACAATAATGTAATACATATTTGTAATACATGTGGGAAGATTGTAATTATTATTTGTCACTTCATGTATGTACATATTTATCATTCTTATTTTTTTAATAAAACTTTATAAACGCATTTCATAAGTTATTGTGTCATTTTATGTTTTATTTATATATATTATTTGTAAATTTTTCATAAGCCGTATACCCCCCTCCTCCTAGAGTAACCAATATCTCACCTCTGTGGAATATACGGCAAAAAAGGGTTTTAAAAGTTTATTTTTTAATACGAAATATAAATATTTCAGATTTCTAATATTTTTTCATAATAGTAGACAGTACAAAGTTTTTACTGATATAGTTTGTTTACTTTAAACATGGTAAATAATATTTAATAAATTAAGTTTTTGATAGGTGCGGCGTATATACCGGAATTACCCTATATTCGCTCCCATGCCTGAACGCGTTCTCTCTATATATATCAGTTATTGTGAAGAATATTTCTGAAGTGGTCGAGCTGGCACTCTAAGACACTCTTCCCGGAAAGTTGAGAGGTCTCAGATTCGAATCTTGGCTGATGTATTGTAATATTTTTCGCAGTAAGTTTCTTACTTTTTTTCTGTCTATTCTAATTTAGGATAGAGGAGTTTATTAGCGTTTCAGAATGATTGTGTGGAAATCGAAAGTTTTTCGGCTCTCAATCATATCTGAAATAAATTAATTTAATATAAGAATATATAATGTAATATAATATTATTTGAAATATCCTAATTTGACTAAAACATGAATACATTACATGTGTACCCGTATATTTGAATACACGCCTATATTCAATCGCCTATATTCAATAATCGTATATTGAAATTAATTCACGGATATACATGCTTTTCAATTTTTCATCATTTGTATTTCGATTTGTATTTGAATATTTCAGTAACCGTGTATTACAAATTACACCTATTGAAACACGAATATATTAATTACACATTTAGCTCTAATACACGTTTAAAATGATCTCTAATTTATATCCCACGTTTGTAGTCTTTTGAATTGGTCTCTGGACTTAGAAACGCAACTGAATTACTATAGTAATATCACAAAAAAAATTGATTAGCAATTTAATAATTGATGCTTAATTGGCATCATTTTAAGAAGATGCCTTAAAAATCTGAAAATTTATTGTGAAAAATATTATCTCCCAGAGTCAAACCCAGATCTCTAATCATTCTTAAGTTTTTTCTTTAGACTATCGAAGTCTTAGTAATATTCTTCGCAATAACTGATGTGTAGGAATATACACATCTTTTGAGAGAACGTGGTACATAAATTCATATGAAATTATTTAAGCATTCAAGATCCAGATTTGACTGATACAAGCATTGCTTTTGATATCGTGTATTTACGATATCAAAAGCAATGTAATATACGATTCTAATAAATCATTCATTATTGTTTGAAAACGGTTATTGCGAAAAATATTACTAATGCCTTGATAGTCTTATATGATGGTCTTACTATCATATGTCTACAGGTCGGTTGTAACGTCTTAAATCGTAGAAAATTGACCAATCATAATTGATTATTCTTTTCGTATTCGACTGTGATTAATGTTCTACAACTTATGATTCTACGATCACTACGACTTCTATTGTAGACTTCGCGTAAAGACTTAGGACGCTCGCACAGAATGTTAGAGATTCAAGTTCAACTCCTGGCTGAGGTAATATTTTTCGCAATAAATTTATTTAATAGATTTTCAGGACATTAACATCTCTCTAATTATTCTAATAGGATGCCTGATTGAGCATCAAATTATTAAATTGCTAATCGATTTAATTTGTAATGGTACTATGATAATTCAATTGCGTTTCTAAGTCGGGAAAACTAATTCGGCGCGTAATTCAAAAGACTGCAAACGTAGCAGACATTGAAAAAAATATTTGTGTGAAATTACATGATTATGCTGGCTTTTTTTTCGATACAGCATAATCATGCAATATTACAGCCTACAGGAAAATTACAGATTATATTAATTTCATATGCAATATGTATTTTTGAGACTCCATTGAACATGGAATTTTACAAAATAATATCTCGCGCTGAGAGCGTACAATATAATCTTGGCATACAGTATAATGTTAAGCTTATATTTCTCTATAAAAATATATAATTTTCGTTTCTATGATCATCTCATATATACTAATTTTTATAAGTGTATTAAACGTCAAATGTATAGCAAATCTGGAGCCGCGCTGCATATTTCGACTGATTTTGTCTAATCATTTCTATTCTTTTATTTCATATATTTGGATTACGCGCGGACTCATAGAACGATAGAGTTTAAAGATGATATTATCATACAGGTGTATGGTAGAGCTATAGGACTTTAAAACATTGTTCCGCGTTCATCATTTATAGAATTTTATTATTATTATTATTATTATTTGGATGTTATAAAATAAAAAATAATACTTCAAAATATATTTAAATATATATTATATCTATATTTATTGGATTGTCCGGAAAGTTCGATTTTTGATAAGTGGCGTACAGGTTTGAATATATCAGAACGATTGAAAACAAATGACATGCGTACATATCGTAAAAGACGGTACTTCAGGCATACTTGGAAAAAAATTTGGTTGCGATACGTTAATTTTAATTTTGTCAGTTAGTTTTATACGCCTTTGAATATGGAAGAAAACAAAATGCATTTTAGGCATTTAATGCTTTTCTTTTACCGGAAAGGCAAAAATGCCACAAGCGGCAAACAAGATATACGCTGTTTATGGCGAAGATGCTGCAGAGGTAGGCTCTCCATCACAGATTAAGATCAGATTAAAACACTGATCGAGAATAACCCACGCTGTACGACACGTAAATTAGCAGAAATGTTGAATATGTCAAAATCCACCATCCATGAGTATTTTGTGAAACTTGGTTACATAAAACCGTTTTGATGTACGGATTCCCCACGATTTAACGGAGAAAAATCTGATAGATCGCATTTCCATTTGCGACTCGCTCTATAAACACAACGAGGAGACGCCATTTTTTAAGCAGTGACGGGGGATGAAAAAACGATCATTTACAATAATGTTGAGTGAAAAAGATCTTGGAGAAAGCGGAATGAACCACCTTTAGCCACTCCAAAAGCCGGTCTTCATCCAGAAGAAGATCATGCTCTGTATCTGGTGGGATTGAAAAGGGATCCTGTATTATAAGCTTTTACCAAACAACTAGACGATAAATTCAGAGAAGTATTGTTCCCAATTAGACGAATTGAAGACAGCAATTGAACAAAAACGTCCAGAAATAGCGAATCGTCGTATTTCATCAGGACAATGCGCGGCCTCTTGTGTCTTTGATAACTCGACAAAAGTTGGAGCTCGGTTAGGATGTTCTACCTCATCCACCATATTTACCAGATTTCACGCCCTCTGATTTCCACCTATTTCGATCATTACAAAATTCCCTTAATGGAAAAAGCTTCAACTCTTTGGTCGAGGTAAAAAAAAAATCACTTAGAAAAGTTTTTCGCTGAAAAACCTGAGAGATTCTGGAAGAACGGAATTTTCAAATTGCCTGAAAGATGGAGAAAGATTGTAGAACAGAATGGCACCTATATAATTTAATAAATGTATACTAAAATTTAAATTTTCTGCGTTTTAATTTTCTTTCAAAATTGGCACGAACTTTCCGGACAACCCAATATATACCGGATGTTTCAGACTATCCGCACTCCATTTATCTTCGCAAAATAAGGTCCAATCATAAAAGTTCAGATAAAAGTTGTAGGGTTAAAAGAGATTTATTTACTATTATTAGTTTGATCTTAACAAATGTTATTCAGGATCCGATCCTGAATTCAAGAGATTTTAGCCGTCGATCGGGCATCTTGCATAATGCCTACGGCACTGCAACTTTCGAGCTCTATAACTCGAAAAGTATTCAATGAAAAATAATTTTATTATAGTATTTCGAAAAGCTCTCGACATCGGTTATTAGTTACTTAATAAAAAGTTCGGTATCCTATTTAAAAAAATCGACATGACCTTGACTTGACCTTGGCGACGCCAAAATTAAACCGATAAGATCAATAAATAGATCTTTTTAAATTCTACAATCTTTATTTGAACACTTTTACGATTGGACCTTATCTTGCAAAGATAAAAAGGGCATATGAGTGGTCTAAAATCCGGTATTATATATATTTATACAGGGTGTCCCGCGAACCGTCTCCAATCGCCCATAGAAAGGTAGATGGAATCGAAATAACCAAAAAATTCTTTATCATTTAGTGATATTCGTAATAATAATAGAGATATTAATGTTTGCAATTGTACTAATGAGCGCGCCAATAGAAACGTTACGGCCGCTCGAAATATAGTTCGGCCCACTTTTTCAAACATAGGCACGCGGTAGCGCGTTGGAGAGATAAGAGAGGAAGCACGCCGTTGCTTAGCTATACTTCAAGCAGTTGGAGCGTTTCTATTGACGCATTCTCATTAGTGCAAACATTGCAATTGCAAACATTAATATCTCGATTATTATTACGAATATCGCTAAATGATAAAGGATTATGTTTATTTCAATCTCATCTACTTTTTTGTAGGCGGTTGGAAAAATCTCGCGGGTACTCTGTATATAGGATATATATATATATACACACACACACACACGCACGCGCGCACGCGCGCGCGCGCACACACACACACACACACACACAGGGTTTGGAAATTAGTGATAAGTCTTTCGTATAGGGTGGAATGGACTAAATTAAGAAGAAAAGTCTTCTACCATTGTATAATTAATTATGAAAATAGCCAAATTCCCACTCGCATGGCGCGCGTCCGCTGTCGCTAGGCATGTTGTTTGTAAATAGCGGCCTCATCACGTTGGGCAGTCCTATCCTGTCGCACACTTGTATTTGGCTTGTATGGATTGGGCGAATTTGGCTATTTTCATAAATTAATAACTCGTTAACCATTACGACAATTGTAAAATGATAGAGTATTTTTCTTCTCAATTTAGTCCATTCTGCCTCTGTGCTAAAGATTTATCATTAATTTCCAAACAGTCTGTATATTTATATATACTTATACAAGGTGTTTGGAAATTAGTGATAAGTTTTTCGCATAGGGACAAGATGGACTGTGTTTGAAAAATAATGATAAATCTTTCGTATAGACTAATCTAAGAAGAAAAGTCCTTATTTTACGATTTTAGCAATAGTTAATAAAATATTAATTGCAAAAAATTGCCGAAAATTGATCTTCAATAATTTTTTACTCAAATGTTATCAACTTTACAGAAAAACTACAAGAAATAAAAATTTATTTTCTTCACATAGAACTCTAAGAATTTTTTTAGAATTTTTTATTAACTTTTTAGGACTCATTTTCTTATTTTTATCAACGTGAGAAAATACGGTATTAAAAAAATCTGAAAAAATTCTGAAAAAAATTCTCAGAATTTTATGAGAAGAAAATAAACAATTTTTTTCTCTTAGTTTTTCTGTAAAGCATTTGAAAAAATGATTGAAGACCAATTTTCAGCATTTTTTAGCAATTAATATCTTATTAACTATTGCTAAAATCGTAAAATAGTAAAAGACTTATCAGTTTAGTCTGTTCACCTATGCGAAAGATTTATCATTATTTTTTAAACATCCTGTATATATAGGTAATTTTTTTGGAAAACTAACATGACATTTTGCCCTATAATCTTCAATATTGTTTATACTCTGCGAAAGTATTCTTTAGGGAAAATATAACGATCCATATTTTTTTATTTTTCTTTAAAGCGAATCGTTTAGCCGTGATATTAATAATGGTAGTATTATAATTTCTCAACATTTTGAAATCAATTTTGTCAACTTTTTTTGAGATGTCCATTGATATGTTTGGAAAGCTGATAAAATTTTCTCACGTGTTTCTAGTAGCAAATTTGCTCGATATGCGAAATGATTTATAATACCAATCAAACCATCATACGTACCTTTTCTGTAAGCAGTTGCAAAGAATACCATTCAGCTTCAATTTGATAGTCATTCAATTTGAAAGTTATTCAATTTGAAATGTTCAATTATATTTAGAAACGCCTTCTTGTTTTTAAAATGTTAAAGTGTATCATAAAAAGAAATAATAAAGTTTGATTATTTGGCTGAATTTGTTTTTTTATATATATCTAGTAAATATTAAATATTTAATATATAATATTATAGTAAATATTAAATAGTAATATTAAAAAAAATATTAACGTAAGAGTTTCCTATGTAAAAAATTCTCTACTTTTCAATAAAAATTGTCTCGATTGATTTAATAAATTTCATAAAAGCATTAAAAATCATAAATTTTCGAAAAAACACGTTTTTCTTTATGATGATAGACATTTATATTAAAATAAATATTTTTTTTAGAAAGCTAACAATTTTTTACATAAGAAACCGCTTCATTTAAGTTGGAAGCCAATTGCAATAAAATAATTTAATCAAAAGTAATAAAAAAAATTATGATGTACTTGTTGTATTAAATGTTATTTATTACAAAATTAATAATTGGTCACATATTGATATACAGAATTTTTAATTATTTTGATTTTAAGAGCTTTGCTAAGATATTGAAACAACTTTCGCTTCAGTAAATCATAATTGGCTAATTATAATCGTATAATAATCCTAAGTTCTTTTAATTCTAACTGCTCGAAACAATCGAGTATTTAAAAATTTCATTGTTTTATTATACATTTCATTATTCATGTAAATAAAATCGGCATTGTTGATAGATTGAGATGTCCATTGATATGTTTGGAAAGCTGATAAAATTTTCTCACGTGTTTCTAGTAGCAAATTTGCTCGATATGCGAAATGATTTATAATACCAATCAAACCATCATACGTACCTTTTCTGTAAGCAGTTGCAAAGAATACCATTCAGCTTCAATTTGATAGTCATTCAATTTGAAAGTTATTCAATTTGAAATGTTCAATTATATTTAGAAACGCCTTCTTGTTTTTAAAATGTTAAAGTGTATCATAAAAAGAAATAATAAAGTTTAATTATTTGGCTGAATTTGTTTTTTAAATCTGATAAACTCTTTTTGCATTATGTAGACTGAGACTGAATCGTGTTTAAGACAATCTGTTATCACGATGCAATGAATCATTTTCCCGATAATAAAGTAAGTATGAAAACAGAATGGCCTGGTCGTTGTTCCAGTTAAACGTTTGCGCATGATAACAGATTGTTTTAAACACGATTCAGTCTCAGTCTACATGATGCAAAAAGAGTTTATCAAATACTTAAAAAACAAATTCAGCCAAACAAACTTTATTTTTCTGATGGTGCACCTCAACATTTTAAAAACAAGAAGCCGTTTATAAATTTAACCAAACATTTCAATGATTTTCAAATTGAAGCAATTTTTTGCAACTGCTCATGGAAAGGGTACATGTGATGGTTATGCTGGTAAAACGTTTCACATATCGAGCAAATTTGCAACTAGGAACACGTGAGGAAATTTGATCAGCTTTCCAGTCAATTATATCAGTGGGCATCTCAATCTATCAACAATAAATAACACAATTAATCCTAGTATGGTATTCATGGGTTCAATGATTTCATTGCTGTAACATTTTTATAATATAATTTGAAAATCTGGATTGAGGCTGAAAAAAAGTTTTAACTGTCCATAGATATGATAAGCCTGCAATGGGTTTTTTTGCATTCCCGATGTAAGAATGCACGAAAGTTCAAAGAAAGTACTTGGGACTCACATGTGATTATTGAAATACTCGTAAGTTTTCGATGTCTGGATATCCTTTATTTTTTATTAAATATTTGTTTACTGAGTTTCGGATAGTATAAAAATACACGAAAATGTAGATCTAAAAAGGAATTATATTTTAATATTTAATATTAATATAATATTTAATAAATAGTAGAAATTTTATAATTTCTGTTAGTCTTCGGAAATCACTCGACCGGAGTGGATTTATTACTTTAGAGCGAGTGTTGCATCATCAAAACTAAATCCTAATAAACTTAATTATACTATAATAATATTTATACATGTACAATTTTTTATCTGCTTATATTATTACTCTTCTATATTGTTCAAATAATAAAATTTTATTTATTAATTGTAAACTTAAAATATGTAGATTCTTCAAAAATGTCGATTTTCGATTCAAATAATTATACTTTTGCGATTCATATCGTACTATTTTTTTTGTTAGTCCAAAGGGTCAACTAAAAAAATTCTACAGGTTTTTGCTTGAATATTAAATTAAAAAATTTGAGAATACTTTATCCAAAGTAGTCATTTTTTGCGAATTTTTTCAATAAAATTTCTTTGAAGCAATGTAATTAAGCATTGAAAATAAAATATTATTTATTTAATTCATTTATTTATTTGTCTTTGTCTGATTTCAAAGTATAAATTTCACATGTTTTTTCAGCTAAAAAATACGTATTTAGGCCAGAGATATGAACAAAATTGCAGGGTTTCACAAATCTTAGTTATTAGCAGGAAAGTAACCAAAAATAACAATACCATGCTAGAATTAAGGGCGATAAGAGTCAGCGCAGACAAAACAAATCAACAAAGTTGATTTTAAATAAATTAATTAATATAATGTCATGAACGTTTAGTTTCTAGATTTGAATCATTCTCAGCAAAGAGTATAATCAATTATAAAATAAATAAAAGATGATCAAAACAAAATATCCGCATAAATACACAATAAGGCAAAGGATTAAAATGAACATAATTTAAAGAATATACGAAAGATCGTAAAAAAAGTCGCGTTAGTATTTAGTCATCAAATTAAATGCTGCACATTGCCGTTACAAAGAAAGATGAAACACGAATGCAATTCTCAGTTGCATGGCTGGATGGAATAATTGTGTGTGTCATCAATTCCATTATGACAACAAATGCATTACAGTAATAAAATTAGAATCGTTAACCATAGAGTGAATGATATAAAATTTAATCAAATATAATGTAAAATGAATCATTAAATGGTCAAATACAAATACAAATTAGGATTTGACCATTTGATGATTTTGCTCATTTTGTATATAATTTGTATATACTCATTTTGTATTATATGATAGTTTTGATTTTCTAACATCGGGGTATATGTTTCAAAATCCTTACAGTGTTCTACGATTTACAGCTAATATTATCCCTAACTGATTGTTCTATATTTCCGCGCGCAGTCTAACAAAGAAACACAACCAAGTGAATCTCTCCGATTTAAACTTTAGTATGTTGTTCTATGGACAAAAAGGATCAGGTATTTTTTTATATGTTCTGAATCGCACGTTAAAAGGTGAAATTCTCTCTCGATTTTTTTTCTTTCAGATTGAATATCGTCAAAACTATGCGAGATAGAAAAAAATTTGCAGAATGAAAATTGAATGGCATTAAGAGTACTTTAAAACTATATTAAAAAAATATTTTTTTTAATTATTTATTTATAATAAAAATTATTTATTTATGAAGAAACAATTTTTTTTATTATAGTTTTAAAGTACTCTTGAAGCCATTCAATTTTCATTCTGAAAATATTCTTGAGGCTTCCACGAATGCTTTCTATAAAGATGCGTTTCATGGGTTTTCTTCGTGTCCAGATCCATTCTTGAAATGCCAACATTTCATGAACCTTACAGTCCACTTCATCACGGCGAGGAGCAGCTTGATAATAAGTTGTTCTTCCGGGCCATCTCTTTATTACGCTTGTTGGAGTGGTGGAGGGAAAGAAGAGAATTGTGGGTAGGATGGGAGAGGGAAAGGAGATGGAGAAAATTGGTCGGTCTTCAATAATCTCAAAAAATAATTTAATAAAGTAATTCATTCTGAAAATTTGTTTCTATCTCTTACAGGTTTTCAACAACTCTTACAGGTTCAACAATATTTAATCTAAAAGAAAAAAAAATCAATTTTTTTTAAGGGAGGATTTCACCCCCTTAATGTACGACTCAGCACATATAAAAAAATATGTCTCCTATTTTTGTTCATAGAACAACATATTAAAAGCTCATTTAATCGAAGAGATTCATTTGACTGTATTCCCTTAAACAATGTATTGTAAACAATACAAAAAGATAAATATAATAAGACTAATGAGAATCAACAATGAAAAACAGCGCAATTATTTAGTGGACAATCAATTCTCAGATATTGGATTGATGTTTTCTTTATTTCGACTCTCTTTGGAGTCTTCAGCAAAAATGATACAAATATAATTAGCTCACATGCCCATAATGTATTAATAATAAGTCACTCGCAAATTGACAAAGATGTAACGTTGTTAATCTGACATGTTTTTAAAACAAATCTTATTAAAGTGATATATGCGTAAACAATTCAAATGACTTATCATTATGGAACATGAAGCATTACACTGAAGCTTTGTTGAACATATCAAACTTAAAATTATAAAACTTAAAAAGTAGAATTGTTAAAATCAAATATAAAGATATCATATATTTTTAGAACACACGTCCGTGTATGACGACGTGTTATTCAGATGAACTATTCTTGAAGTAAGAGATTACACAATAAACATTAAGGCAAATTTGTAAATATGACGAACAAAACACATGTATATAGTTGTTAAGTTAAACCGATAAGAAATTAATACTATTGCCTCCTATTTCCGCGGTGAATTGCAATCTCGGATGAAACGAATTAAAAGTTGTCAAAATAAAATCAATTATCAGGCGGGATCATCATCACGATATCATCAACATATCTGAAGTAAAAGGGCAATTGAAAGCCTAATATTGCTATTGCTTTAGTCTCTAAATCTTGCATAACTAAATCTACTATAATAGGAGGCAAAGACGATCCCATTGGTGTATCAAAGTTCTATTTGTATATCTCTCCATTAAAAATGAAATACGTCGAGTTAAGTACTAATTCTAGTGCTATAAAAAATTCTTTTTCCGGAATAGTCGTTGATTTTTATATAATTTTATATAATTCCATCTATTAGTCACACTCTTAATCGCCAAATCTAATGGAATGTTAGTAAACAACGAGATGATCAAGAGAAATTAAAAAATAATTAATTTCCAACCGCCTACCATTTAACTTCTGTGCTGAAGATGAAAACTGTTTTCGATTTTACTGAAAGGTTTAGGAGATTTTTCAGAAATAATGTCGTATAAAAATGGAAGCCAATAAATATAAAGGAGTATCAATTGAAGAAATTATGATCCTAAAGGGACAATTAGGTTTATGCATTTTTGGAAGTGCATATGCACGAGATAAGTTATCTTCATTACATGATATTTTTTTGTACTATTTGAAATGTAATTTTTTTTATCTTTTCAATCTTTCCGATAATAGTTCGTGAACTTTTTTTGTGAGAATATTTGTGAGAATGATAGGGTTTTTTTATGACTTTAATGTAGGTATTAGAATCATCAAGCATTTCTTTGACTTTCGAAATGTAACTATTTTTGTTTAGAGCCACAGTGATATTTCCCTTGTCTGTTTAGTAAAAATGATATCTGCATTATTAATGCAAAATTGTTTTGTGTATCGTACTAGTTGAGTTAACTATTTATTAATTATGTTATTTTGAACAAAAGATGATAAATAATTTTTTCAATATAGGTGTGGTACAATTCCTAATACTTAAAATATTATTAAGGTTTAATTTTCCTAAAAATTATTTTCTATATTTTTGATAAATTCTAATAAAGTTCTTTTTTTTATTAAAAAAGGTAACGCGAAGTTTTCCCGTAATTGTAACAAATATTGAACTTTTTCAGGAATTGTAAAATCAGATAAATTTGTGAATCAACCTTCTTTAATGTTAAATAATGAAGACTTTGATGTTAATTCAATAAATTCAATAGGATCTATTTTAATGTTAAAATGAATGTTGGACAAGAATTACCACCATGAATAGATAAGACTGAGTATCTTGGAAATCCGAGGCACTAGTACCAATTTGATTGATGATTGATTATTCAATATATGATAATGGATCGGAGATAATCATTATAAATTCTTCTTTTATTTTTTTACAATATCCGTTTTATTTTTCTCGAGAGAAAAGATTTTCTCTTCCCCTCATCTCCCCTCCCCCCATATGAGATTGAAAGATGTTTTCTTGTTTTGCAAAAAAAGAGTTACAAATTGATATAGGAAATATTGTTGAGAATGTTTCTCCTGAGATTCAAAATTTGTTTACAAATTAATTAGATCTATAAGCTTTATCATTAAGCTTTATTTAAAAAATTTTTAATATATATTGATTCCTAAAATAGTTCATTCTTGTTATTTTTCCCTTGTAAGTATTATGAAACAAAAAGAGTAGGGATGACGGTAGATAAAATCGATCGAAATATGCAACTCGATTCCAAGTCATGTACAGGAATTAAATTCATATATAAGAAAAAAAAATTTTTTAATATTTAACACACTACTTTTTTTATTATTTATATGTAGAATTAATTTATGATTTTGAATAATTTATTAATTATTATATTGTATAATAACGCGTCGCATATTTTACATTTTTTTTGAAAACGCATATATAGTATCGATGGAATTCGAACCTACGATTTCTGGAGTAATTTAATACACTAACGCTGAGCTATAATCGCATATTCACTGAAAAAAATATTTATATGATTATACTGAATCTTTTGCGATCTTACTAGCATAATCATGTATTGCAATCTACATGGAAAATTACAGATTATATTATCTTCACGTGCAATATGTATTTTTGGAATTCTATTGAATATGAAATTTCACATACAAAATGTAAAATATAAAGGCGGCGAGCAGAAAGCTAAACCTAATAAAAAGTAATATTTTCATCGTTATATATTTTATCATTAATGTGTATTTTTTTTTTAATCTAGAAAAAATTTCCAGTCATATTTAGATAATTTTTCGGTCATAAACATATATAACTTTCATGTAAAATTACATGCATTTTGTTTCAGTATATAAATTCACATGAAATACTCAAGATTTAACTTTGACCGATTTAGGATTTTGCTTTTTACTTATCGTATAAAGCATTTGTCGATATTTAAATTTTTTATAAAATATAAAATATTTCTAGCCATTTATAAAAATAATGCGATCTATTGAAATTTTAATAAAAGATCAAAGTAACAATAAAAGTAACGACTGAATTCGTTACTTTTAATGATGTGACAACATTATCATTACAGACAGAAAAAAGTAACGATCGTTACCGAAAAAAAAGTAAAGAAAATGATAACAACATTACAAGTAAAGAATAGTTTACTTGCACATTGTTGCAATTGCCCACTGCCAATCACAGCGACTTTTGTATAAAGAGTTTTTTTATTTTATTTTATTTATTTTTCTAATGTGACGAGTTTGTACGCAATTAATATACAATTTTAGGCCAATATTACATGTGTTCGTTTTTTGTCGTATTTTTTAAGCCTGTTTGACTATAGAACAAAAAGATTCGAAATCTCTCTGTCTTGCAACCAATTAAGTAACACGCTTGAAACATTCGTCGTACGACAAAAAACATATGCATGTAATATTGGCCTTACAAATAATTTTGCGTTATTTCCTAAAAATACAGGGTATCTCATAAGTATCGAATTTCCTCTTAAGGATATATTCTTGAGATAATTTTGAGACGAAAAATCTTAATATAAAAATGTCGAGGCTACAATAGTTTTTGAATTATAACTGATTATAATTGATATTATAATTAATTAAAGATAGTGTGTAATTCGAAAACTATTATAGCCTCGATATTTTCATATTAGGATTTTCGTCTTAGAATGTTCAAAAAAATCCAGAAATAATAATAGAGACTCTAAAAGTAAAATGGTTTTATACTTGTAAGCATTTAAAGTTAACTTATAATTCAAAAAATTATTGTATCCTCGACATTTTCGTATTAAAATTTTTGTCTCAAAATTACTTCAAGAATATATCCTTAAGAGGAAATTTGGTAATTGTGAAACATCCTGTATATGTTATATGACTTCCGAAACCGGTATACACATCTATAATGCATTATATGAAGAAATTCCATTTCGTGTGTGTGTGTGTGTGTGTGTGTGTGTTTGTGTGTGTGTGTGTTTGTGTGTGTGTGTGTTTGTGTGTGTGTGTGTGTGTGTGTGTGTGTGTGTGTGTGTGTGTGTGTGTGTGTGTGTGTACATATAATACGAAGTATCAATATAT
The DNA here is from genome assembly GCF_001594045.1 of Atta colombica. Classification (NCBI taxonomy): domain Eukaryota; kingdom Metazoa; phylum Arthropoda; class Insecta; order Hymenoptera; family Formicidae; genus Atta; species Atta colombica. Next base: position 76,656 of record NW_017259546.1, on the reverse strand, counting down.
AAAATACTCGAGATACTCGCATGTATATTGATCAATTTTGGTTGACTCATCGTTTATTTATCGGCCGGCTAATTCTAATTTTACTTCTTTTGAAGCTTTTTAAATCAAGTAATTAAACGCTTTTACGCCTTTCGTCATTTTTGCTTTCAACTTCCTCGAATGACCAGGCTATATATTTCCACGAAAAGTAAAAAACAGTATGGGTAAAGTTTCTCCACCTACGCGTTTATTCCGACAATCTCTGACTATTCAATTACTCGATAGTTGGTCTGTTATTTTTTCCTTATGTACATATTATATAAAAGGAACGGTTATAATAGCCATGTTCCTATTTTTAATAAATAACATTTTTTGAAAATTGTAATAATATTTAACATTCCTAAATTGATCTAAATTTACGAATTTTATTCTAACCAATGTTTGTGTTTAAATGATATAAACGCAAATAATATCAATTGCTTATATAAAATTCTCTTATGTTATTCAGAGTTACTCCACAACTTTAATATTATTCTAGATTCCTTACTTCTTCTATAACGCAATTTCTGTAGATCAGTAAAGAGCTGCTATTTCTTTAATGCAACAGTACAATTTTTTTTCTCGTGAAAAGTTGTTCAATGATTTCCATTGAAATTTAAAAATAAATTATATAATAAACGTCACGTTTAAAACTATTCTGCTCTTTAAAATGAGACTTTATCAATTCGTATCATATTATTCTCCATTAAAAATTAAACGATTTGATGAGTTCTTGGGCCTGTTGGTATCAGCTGCGTAGCGCATTGAATCGAACGAAATCTCTGGCCGTAGTTGCATTTGCTACTGTCAGTGCAACAGCAATCCTCTTTATCCTCATGATCGTCGACGTTATCATTGTCGTCTCGAATTTTCGCCGCGCCGTCAACGCCGGCGTCGCGACGCTGAGCGGAGCGTGGCGCCGTCGTTGGACGATGCCTCGAGATTGCGCGTCTCGACATCGACACCCGAGCGAGCCAGCCAGCCAACCCTGCCAACCAGCCAACTAGCCAGCCCTTGTACGTGCCGTGCGAGACTTTCGTTACGTCGCGGTGAAATGCGCCGTAATCGAGATTCGCTGGAGGGAAAAAAAGTGGACACCCTCAATGTGTGCTACTATTATTTGTGGGCGTGCATACGCGTGCTGTCCATGAATTCGTTGTCAACCAGGTGTCCTTTCACACGCCGGCTCGTCGTCATCGTTGATTTGCGCTCAGTGCGCTCATGAAGTGATAATGATGACGACGATGATGCAACGATAATAGTGATGGTGATAATGATGGTATCAGTACCGTTGTTATGTGAAATGAAAGACAGTGTCCGCCTAATCACCGGCTGATCTATTTGTGACTCCCATTATATCCCAAAGAAGGAGATCTCGCATGTCCTGTTAACTCGACGATAATGACGATGTGATCCGATGTGATATCCGTTTCCGACCAACGTTTGTCAATGTTTGTCTCAACCATGTTTTCATTTTGATCGTAAATGATGATGCTATGTAAAACGTAACATGATCGCGGATACATTCTCGGTGATACGAAACGATGATGGTATGGTGACACGGATTTGCTATCACGCCGACGTCATCACACCCACATCTACCTTTCCATTCTGATTTGTGGGCAGTTGAGGGATTCATTATGGCATTGATACAACGATACGATGATCCCGCACCGTCGTCTGTTAGCTATGAATTGCTTATGCGTTGATCCAGCTTGCGTATAACCAGCGCTCAGGATAACCAATGTTGACCTCATCGCGACGGCGACGATCGATTGCCATTTAAAAGCTTCACGGGCGTTCGTACGCGCCTCGTCGTCGCTACACGCTCTTACGCGGTAAGGCTCTTCTTTTTCAACTCCATACGTTTTCTTCTTTCATAAATCATATGTATTTTATTCGAGGAAAGATAGATAAATTAATTAAAAAAGCAAAGATCGATTAATCGTAAAAATTATATAGAAAATTTTATTTATTGAGAAATATTGCTAAATTTTTATGGAATTTATATTTATTATTACTGTAAAGATTAATTAAGTAATGAAATTCTTCGATACTAAGATTGGAAAATTTCTATTTTGGTTTAGCAAGAGCATCGATTAATTCTTTATTTTAACTGTTTTAATGGAGATAAATTAATTCACAAAATCAATCGGTTGATTTCAGAGATCAAAAATTAATTTAGTTTAATTAGCAAGAAACGTCAATTGAACTTTAATTTTTGTTGTTTTGATGAAGATGAAATTATTGGCGAATTCTGTCGTTTCGAGAACTGAAAAATTAATTTAGCCTAATTGAATGAAAAATATCAATTGTGTCTCTTTATATTAAATTGAACAGCCACCATGGCCTATTTCCTTTCTTTCGGTCTTGATTTTCCTTTTTTCTTTCTATATATGGACAACGATCATTAAAATAATATCGGCGAGGGTGCTTTTATGCGAGGATGCTTTTACGAGCTGATGAGAAATAAAGTCGTTCCCTCGAGGATGACATAATGAGAACGATGAGTGAAAAAGCATCGTGCTGAGTATTGAAATCGGACAGATCATCCCTTGTGGTCGAAGAAATCTTCAAACTGTATTAAGAGATTTAAACATACATCTCAGTAACATAACATCAATGAAATTTGGCTCGAAAGAGGAACGAACATTCGAAACAAGTAAAAGATTTTGTATTTTGTTTGTGACTTTTTTTATTAAGTTGCTATGTTAAAACGAGCAGAAAAGCTTCAAAGAGGGACGCTATTGTGTTAGCATTTATCAAATGCAAAATGCATTTTCTTTTCGCTGCAAAATGAAAAGTAGGTTATTCAACCTTTTTTTCGATGTTGATTTTACAGCTGCATTCGCGTGCTTGTCGATCGATAAACCGCAGAGGAGAATGACGAGACACAATGAGGTTCGCGTTTTCATTTGAATACTCGGTGAAGTTTAATTAATTAGAAGTTTCATTTCTAGCATGTCGCGAAGTGCGTCGTTTAACTTGTCTTTCACGATTTTATGGCGATGTTTATCGGCTCATTCGAGCATAACCTGACCTTGGAAATGTACTCGCCAGGAGAGATATACGGTTAGCGATGAGATGTGAGATGTGAGAGGGAATAACCCTCCACCCCCGGGAGGGGCGTACAGCTGTTATGTAAAAAAATGTGAGCATCGCCGATGCCACGTGTCATTAATCATATCCATCGGTTGCTTTGCGAACGTATGCGCGGATCAATAATAAACGTGCAGACAATCAACTAGTGGCTGAATTATTGCAAGGCAAAAGATAAATATGTGGCTCATCAAAAATTCTATTCGCAGCATAGCTGATCAAAAATTGCGTATCTGGTAATCTGATCGTAAAGTTACGGAAGGAGCGCGAAGACAAATTGTCAATTTTTGGACCGTATAAGAAAAAGCCAATTAAAGTTCATTTTTATTGAGAATTTGAGAAAGTGTCCATTTATCTTAATTCTATAAATTTCAGCTACATTGAATTAAATAAATATATTTGCAAATAATTTATGAACTTGTATTCGCTATCAAAATTTAAAAAATATGAATTTATTGTTACAATACTTCATAGTAATTGAGAGATTTAATTGTCCAATCTTTTCATACATATGTTTACTGTAAATGATCAACAGTTGGTGGAGCTCAGTTATGGATAGTTGGTTTATCGCGCTGATGCTTTCAAACATAATAACACAATTTTTACTTTAATCCCTTATTGCTTAATCGCTTAGCTTACAACCGATGGAAATCTGTATCTTGTAATCCCTATTACAAGAAGTGTCTCACTTCACCAGCTGTAATATTTTTTGATATTCATTGATAACTTTAAAATAAATTTTCGCGCAGAAATAATCTGACAGAATATCTAATCACATTGACAATTAACATCAGAAATTATAAATTTTTGGCTAAGTTTTAAAAATATAAATCATTCATCAAGCTTGTTTTTCATTCGTTTTTCAATGTTTAAATTAATTCTGCCGGTAATGTTTACTTAATTTAAGCTTTGATCGCTAAGAATTTTTAAGTAAAAAATTAAAAGTGTCATAAATCTTGATCGATGAAGTCTCTAGTTCTTTTAAAGAATCTTCAATTAAAATGATCGAAAGGACATCTGGCAATAGTAATAAATATTCTATATAGGGATACTGATTTACGCAAGACGATGATACTGCTTGTTGGTCTAGAAAACTTTAAACTAGAGCAATCTAATAACGCTTAGCATTCAGAGAATGAGCAATTCAGTTATTATTAATATCTTGTGATTGGCTTATGTATATATACATTATAATGACTAAATACGTTCGATATTGCAGATATTGTATTTACGTTGTGTTATTAATTGTGGTGATAACTGATAAGAAATTGTACAAATTCTTGACTACGTACCTGACTTCGCGCACACCGATTCCGTATTAATCTTTTATAACTTTCTTATAGAATATTTGTTCAGAACAAACAATTATTAGATCAAAGATCTTGAATTTGTTTTAATAAAATGTTCTTAAAGTTACCACTGGCTCTCTTTAAAACATAAGAACGAAACTCCATCAGCTAATAAATACAATATATCAATATTTAGGATTACAAAATCGTGACACACCATAAATAATAGTACATAATATTATTACTATTATTTATGTTATTGTTTGTGTTATCGTTTTTTTTATTTGTCGATGGAATTAGGCACAAATTAAAGTAATTCGGGAGCCAGCAATAATATAAAATATCGATAAATCGCTCAGAGTAAAATACATATTTTAATGTAGAAAAAAAATCCTTTTTACATGTTTCTTACGAAATAATTAAAAAATTTTTTTCTTTTAATCGAAAGATACTTCATTTTCAGAATGTCAAATTAGTGTCTTGTGATGATATCCTTTAAGAAATATTTTTTATTTATTTTTGGCTTTAGATTATGTTTGCTAAAGTAAATTTCATTAAAGCTCTAATTTCGTTACACTCTGATTATTTTCTAATGAATGTAAAAATAAAATATACTTTATGTGTATATTTTACAATATACATATATATAAAACAATCTTGTATAAAAATTAAATGTTTAATATATAGATATATTAAAGTTTGATATTTCATTTTCTAATTAAACTTGATGATAATCTGATAATAACGTAAAAATTATATTTTTTTAGCTATGACTAAACTAAAAGTTTTGAATAACTTTTAAAATTATCACTTATCTATCAATTATCACATATTTATAAAACTATCACTTTAATGATAGCTAGAAAAAAATGTCATAATTAAAAAAAAACGAACTAAAAGTTATTTTATTTATTAAAGTGGTTTAATTTATTATTTTGAAAAAAATAAATTATTGCACTGAAAAAAATGTATTAAATTTTAATACATAATTTCTTTGAATATTACAATTGTAACTAAACATTTGTTTACAATGTATAAATATTTATGCAATTTAAAAAAAATGACAAATCAAATTTAATTAATTATAAATTTGTAGTTAAATAGTCAACTCAACTGTATATACTATATTATAAAATTCTAAATAAGAATACTAAATTAAGTGAAAAGTGAGTTTAATAAGAATAATAAGTAAATTAAGTGAACTAAGAAAATATAGTAACATTAACCGTATAGTATTAATCAATTACAAATGATTAATATTATTATATTTTCTTAGTTCACTTAATTTATTTATGGTTCGTATTAAAACTTTATAATACATAGTTACAAATATTTGTATGCATTTTTCATTTATTTGTTTTCAAGTTCTAACCCAATGCTGCGCTTTTTACGGTAAGCTGACAAGAGAAGATACCCAGATATCCAATTAGTTTTGAAATAGAAGTTATTCTACCTCCTATTAACTAAAATGAATACCATTCGCTCGGAAAATTTGATATTCGTTAGAGAAATGGATTCAAAGTCCGTTATAACCGACTCTGAAAATGTTTAAACATGACATTTTTTTGTATTTTTTTTCCTTTTTAAATTTTTCTACTGTGAGTAATACATGTAAATGAAATTGAAAGGAAAACTTAGATCTTGGTTTCAATGGTGGATGTGTTGAATATATTTTTATTTATTTCTCCCAAAGTTCGAATTGCGTTTGGGTATAATATAAAATAAAATATTATAAAATTACACGAATGTATATACGTAAAGTATATGTACGTATATACATATACTTTCTTACTTTATACATTTTCATTAATGTATTATTATACGTTTTCAACGAATTGAAATTTGAAAAATTAAAAATATTTTGTCTTTGCGTTCATCATTTAACTTGATTATAATGAGAACATCACAATTTCTTTACGATTACATCATAAGACACGGCCACATGTCGCATAATTCGATTTTTCGTTCAGTTTAATTGTATAGCCGATCAATTTTTTAATTATATTGATTGTTATTATTAATATGATATTAAGAAGGATCCGCAGTAGGATTGAAATGTCTGTTATATATTAATTGAATAAATTTTTTACACGCAGACATCTAGTGTTCGGCTTTCATAGGCATTATAATTCTTTGATTAAAATATTTTATCGTAAGTTTTGTTCTTCTATAAGAAAAATTAGAAATACATTTGAAGTACCAGAATACCAATGAAATCGAAAGTTTTTTTTCCTATTTCATTTACATTATTACTCACATGTTATTACTCATACACATGTAGAAAAACAAAAAGTAAAAATTTATGAAAAAATTTCATTTACCCATTTTCAGAGCAGACTCCATTCTTCTAACGAATATCAAATTTTCCGAGCAAATGGCACTCATTTTAGTTAATAGAAGATAGGATACTACAACTTCTAACTGTTATTTTTTCAAAACTAATTGGGTAACTTTCTTTGTGAGTGGTTTTCTTCTTAGAAGAAATCACAGACTTCTATATATATATATATATATACCACTAGACTGCTAACTTGTTTGAAAAAGTGGCCCCCAATTTTGATGTAACATTATATGCATGCGTCGAGAACCGTTCCGCGTGATCGGGTAACGTATATCTGCACATGCGCACACAGCACACTATTTTGATAGGTTAACCTATTTAAAATCATCAAATATTTATTTTCATAATCCAGCTATTGTAAATTATCCTAATTTATAAGAAATTGAATAAAATCGCATCTTTTATATACATTTATTAATATTCAATTGTCTTTCCATATCTTTTTATTTAAACTCTTACTCTTCCAAAAGAAACAAAATTTTTCGCTATGAGATCAAATTTTCATAAAGTTATACGTTTAGCATGTAAACAGTTGATACAAAACACAATCAGACTGCATTCCTTTGGGTATATTTGTGATGCGCAGAACTGCCATACAATTTTGAAGTCCATTTCATATAAGCTTATCACAGATAAGTCAAAAGATGAACCAATCAAAATCCTTTATTTCCTTCTTTTTTGTGAAATAAAAGACTGTGATTGATTGATTTTTTTTTGCCTCATGTTTAT
>NW_017259546.1:58630-69080 GCF_001594045.1 Atta colombica | reverse complement strand
TCTATATATATATATATATATATAAGTCTATGGGAGAAACTCCACTACATCTCCCTCTGGTGATAATGTCGCGTACTGCTAAGCGAAAGAAAAGATTTTGAATGTATTCCTTAAAGTTATCTCACAATGATTAATTAGTTACTATGATACAGAATGCTTTATTAAAAAAAAGTTTTTGTCTAAACTAGAAAAATGATTATATCTATTTGCATGAAATCCAAGTAACTACTCAATGTAGTTGAGTCACTATTTCACTATTAATTAATAGTACCTACAATATTGTTACCATGACTATATTTTTTATTGTATTCAGAAGTGTTTTAGTTGCTATTACTTTGTATTAATTACAGATATTTAATTTGTAAAAGTTGTCAAATTTATAGTTATCACAACTATTTTATTTTCTCTCAGTATGATTATCAAATAAATATATGTTTACATTTAAATATTTGCTTAGAATTATTCAAATGAATATTTATTAACATTTAGTTTTTTTTCGTGTTTTTTTGGAGTCATAAATTCTAATAGATTCATAGACCTAATTGTAAATGATAAAATGCTGGTGATCATGCAAACTTTTCAACAGCGATATTAGAAACTCTATTTTTTGCGTATGTTTCCTAGAAAATTGTGAATTTCGCGTGAGTCATTTTATTATTGTTTCATTATGTGATAATCCGACAGTGAGCTGGCTGAACTTGTGTCGATATTTGTGAGTCTTATCGTAATACAATACGATTTGATAATGTATGATACTTTGTCTTTTTATATTTATAAATAATTCTTCTGGCATTTCATGTCAAATAAAAAAGTATTAACATAGTATTTCTCAATATTGTTTTAATATTTAATATCACATCGTTTTTAACAACTAGATTTTTAATTTTAAAAAAATTTATTTGAACTGAATTCCAGCTAATAAATTAAATAGATATAACTCCATTTAGAAATCAAACAATATCATGTCTAAACAAATCAGTTCGAGAAAAAGAAACAGAAATATATATATATTTCTATATTTCCGCTGAAGATAATACTTAGTCTTGCGTAGCCCAAAATAATCTAAATCTGTTAATCTAAATGGATTTGCATTACATTACCGCAAGACACAATCGCAGTATTTCTCATTACCAGCTGTATTGAATAAAGAGAAAGGAAAAAAGGCGCCTGACTCAATATCGTTGTTTGTCTAGATACAGAGCCGATTTGGTAACACAATTGTGTTACCAACAAGTCAAATAATTGAAATGAACGAGAGACGCCTTTGTTAAATGCCAATTATTGAATATACATTCACCGTTATCACGACTGAAGGTGCAAAAAAGCTCTGTGGCTTGGCTAGCGCCGTATATCGTTCGTATTCTTCGAAGTGCTTCATCGTAGACGTGAAACGATAAGAGTTACATAACGGATCTGAGATGTTGCAAAATGTGCTTCTGACGCGATAAGAGCACGCGGGTGTGTCGGATTTATTTAATATTAATTTAATTGTCTTCAAATCGGTATTTTCGAAAGGTTTATGTAATAAAGCGAATAGCATAAAAAATTACAGAATATTTTTACGAAATATTTTCATTTTTGGATTGTAATATTGCTATTACATTTTTTTCAAATAGAGATTTGAAACATCAAATAATACTATTTTATAAGATGCTACAAAGAAGTATACTGTCAACGAGCTGCACAACGCATCTCGGATGTTTATATACGACGGTGCATCTGATGCAAATGATAACAAAACGCATGTTGCATTTATTTCGCATTCTTACATCGACAGAATATTCGACGTTTCGATATCAATATTACGAGTTACAATCATCACTATGAAGACGTCGGCATTTTTGCAATGCATGCCGGAATGTAATGATTCCTATTGACATAATTGGCATCGATTTCAATCCCGGTTGTTTTGCAAGTATTCATTATTAATACTTTAACGCGAGTCTTGTAAAATTTTCTCTAAAGAGGAAAATGAATAAATACATGACGTATGCGTGTAAAAAGAAGTATTATATAATTGGATGTACGTATGTATTTCGAACGCAAGCCGATACTTCGAGATTGCTTCGAATTTCTTCTCTTTTCTCTTTTTCTATCTGAATTTTTGTTTTTGCATATAATAGAGCATCCCTGATGTCTCCTTCTATTTACGTCTCTAGAAAGAGAGGGAATTAATTATTTATCTTTAATTGTGTATCGAGAAGGTACATCATACACACTTACACATCCCGAGGATTTCACTGCCTATTGATCGCTATACTTTTTATTTAGCCTTCGATATCTTTGATTCTGAGAAAATATACATAAGATATTCTCATTCATTTCATAATTTTTGCGATTCAAGAAAAATATGCAAGATCTCTTTTGCTCGTTCAATCAATTTTCTGATAAATGACTAATTATTTGTTTGTGCAAATATTAGATAAAAATCTAATAACAATTTGAACTATAACAATCCTGTATAACAGCAAAAAGAATCACGCTATAACGCACTTGCTAACGGAAGTGAAGTACCGCGCGGTTCCATTATCGTTGAAAATTCCATACAGACGAAATCCAGACAAAATCATAAGAACTTCTGTTATAGACTTCCACACATCACTCCGTGCTAGAAAATCCGGGGCTAATTATGCCGAATGTATATATATCCGTACTCACATATAGCCTTTGCTTTATATTTAGCACTCTCGGATATAAAATGATTTGTTTACGATTTCTCTCAGCGAACAGCTGGCTTCATTAATGAAGATTTCAGCTTTATTTTGAGCTCTTTTTTATCTTCAGGTGAAAAGTGAAAAACTCATTTTATTCGAAAAAATTAAGTAAACGAGTAAGATTAAAAAGATGCTGGAGCGACGGTCGAACTTAATCGAGGTCGATAGTGTACAGACTTTTTTTAATTCTAAATTCGATAATAGTGATATCTTTCATCATTTCTTATATTTATTATATACCGTTGTGTCTTACTCAAACGCATTCATCTGTCTTTATTTAACATATTGCAACATTATCTCTTGCAAAATCGAGCATCTATTGTTAGATATAGTTATTGCTGCTTTGTTTATCATTCCGGGTCATCGCTCAGCATTCATATACACGTAATTTGCAGATCGATATAAATCTTTCTTTTTAAGCTTTCAATAGTTTCATAAACTCATTGTCAGTATAATTTGTGTACATAAAATTGAATTGTCGATTTTGTTCATAGAAGCTATAAAACTTTTGTATTAAGAAAACATCTACATCAGGTGACAGCTTTATGAATTGAAAAAAATGTAAGTTTTGAACTGTTTTTTTTTTTTTTTTCGATTTTAATATAAAGTCCACCATCAAATTTTGCGTTTACTTTAATTCTATTAAAAAAGGATTTTTTATTCCGTTCAGTAAATTCGGAGAATTATATCGATCTGCAATGTCTCCACAGTTTCTCAGTTTTGGTCCAGTATTCTCTTAACTTAATAAAAAATTAAAAGTCGTTGAATTATTTTGTTTTTTATTAAGGATGTGTCAGAGTTTTATAATCTCTATAAAAAATGACTAATTAGAAATTTATAGTTTCCATATAAAAATGAATATCATATGTATTTCAATGAGTGAGAGAGAGGGGGGGAGCAAAAAGGGAGAGAAAGAAGAGAGAGAGGGAAGTCAATATTTATATTGTAACAATACTATTTTAACAATACTATTTTATAATTTAACAATACTATTTTATAATTTAAGTGAAAATTTTCGCATTTCATTTTAATTATTTTTTAAAAACATGTCTACTTATTGAAATAATATTTAAACTAGATTTTAAATATAACCGCCAAACTTTTTGTATTACTTTCAAATATAATGTAGAAAATCATTTTTTTATTTTCTTGAAAAATGTAAAATACATTTCTTAAATGTAAAACCTCGAATAGTATATTATTTGTCCCATTTTGAAACTATACATATGCTATTTATGAGCAGAATGATATTATTTAATCGATGGTATTTTGGCTAAACCGGAATGATTTCTTGATTATCTAAAAATCTTATTATGTCAGAGTTTCTTCTATATATGTTTCCGATGTGATATCGAGGGATGAGTATGGCGTCGGAATTCTTGGAAATCTCGAGCTTAGACGCGTGATTACTGCAAGATCTGTTTGCCATATTATTTCGGGAGAAAGTCCAAGTATTTTTGTTGCTAAACGCGAGAATAGATGTAGCAGCTTGGGCGAACGATGACTTTAGTATGCGGCATCAAGGACGGTGAAGAGTGTGCCGAACGCTGCTCTTGAAGGATTTATTCAACACTAGCTCGAGTACGCGTGTACTTAATACGCAAGAGTGTTCTTGTTGCTTTCGACAGTAACTTTGAAGGAGCGTTATCTCACGCATTATGTGTGTGTGTTTATTAGTTGAATATATACCTCCATATTTTTTGATGACTTGAAAAATGAATGTCTACTTTTAATTAATGAAACCCTAATGAAAATTTGCTTTTTTATTTATTTTTTATCTCAATATCCCGTTTCTGTAACTCTTAATAATTATTTGATATCATTATATTATTGCACAATTTTTTTCATATATAATATCTACGTAACAACAATTATGGCTCGGTTCCACCAATGCAATGTAAGATTAACTTTAACTCGGTCCAACTTATTTTTTATCTTTTTCAAATTTTAATGCCCCTTTCTATTAATATAGTTTAATTTCGGTTCAATCAATTGTTTCTGAGCATGAGAAAAAGATGAAGATTAAGTTAAACTAAGATTAAAGTTAATCTACATTAGTAGAAATGGACCTAGATCTGTTTGCGTTGTTTTTCACATCCAAAATCTTCATTTTTCTTTTTTTTTCAATGTCCGAATATACATTTTTCTCATTTTAAGTGCAAAAATTTTTATGGATTTTAAACATAGACAAAATTAATATAATGAGTTTTTGGCATTGTTGTTAAGAGTTACAGACTCAGGATATTGGAGTCATTTTCGAACAATCGTAAATTGTTAACGTAAACGTTTTCAGCATTCTCGATAAGCTCATTATGGACGAGACGAAAGTGCAGATGCATTTTATAATGCACAGGTGTTTTATTACCTGTTTGATTATTGTGGTTTAGAAACGGAATAAATGCGTCGCTTTCCGTGCGATCAATTGATATTTATTAAATATTAAAAATAATAGATTTCATAGACGTACTAGCTATAAAATTAATAAGAGACGGACGACCATCTCTAGAAAACGGGATATCGTACACTGTCGTTTGTTCATTGCGAGACATCTCCGATTACTGACAAAATGTGATAGTTAACCTACTGGGTGGTTAAGTGTGTGTTACAATTTTTTCTATGACATGTTCGAGAAATGTTTCGAGAATGAAGAACGTCTACTTAAAAGAATAATCCGACGAGTATATGTGCGTAGATTAATATATGCGGCTACTATTTCGATATGTATAGTCTTGTTGTATCTATTGATTTATACTCGCAATATTATTAATTTTTTTGTTAATTTTTTTATTTATTTATTTATTTATTTATTTAATTTTGCAAATTAATAAGCAAATGAATAAATTTTATAATATTTTATAATATTTATTATTTATTTACATTGTAATTACAATACAGACTTAAAAGATGATAACTCTTAAAATAACATTTTTTGTGCATTAAAAAAATCTTTAAATTTTTTATGAGAACGTAAAGAGAAATTGCTTGTGCAGAATGTTTACTATCTAAAAAAAACTTGAAATTTTTAGGAGACTTCTTTTTTATCCTTGAAAATGAGAGATTTTCATGGAATTTTATCGGATAAGAAAAATTTTTGGAATTTTACTTATTTCTGTCTCTTTTTAATTAGACTATCTTGCTAATGCAAAATGTTGACAATCGATTAGCAATAAATATGGCATACACATCCGTGTATACGTTCACGATTATATTTGCATATCTCGCGAATTTAAAAACAAAAGCGAGATAAATATAAGACAATATTCAGCAAAAGAGAATAGCTTACTAATATTATAATGTTTTCCACTGTTCTATAAGTTTCATTGGTCCAATTGTAGAAAATATAAATATACAAGTATTTCGTGGAATTCTTCTACTAATTTAGTATATAATTTGTTTTCATTACTTGCACTCCAATTTATATTTTGAAGTTGCATTTAAAATATTGTTTAATCTTAACTAGAATTTTGAACAAAAATATCTGGAAAATCCATTAATTCTCAGAGGATGTTATTTTAAAGAGTTTTTCAGTAAACATTATTGTATTATTTTTAATATCTGAACAAAAATTAAATAATAATTAAATTCTAGTTTCAAATGAGTACAATAATCTATTATTTTCCTACTTGATAACAGAATTAATCAAGAAAATGTGTGTTAGGTATCGCGCATCTAACCATGAATAAACCGCATTATCGCATGGTAAGGAGAGCAACGATATAATAATATGCTATTCCTTTTTTTCTTACATGTGGCAACTCATCAGTTCGAATTAGCTCCTATAGTTCCAAGATTGTGTAATAATTAAAAGAATATAAGTAAGAATATAAGTATTGTAAGTTGATGTTAATTGCGATACTAAAACATGTTTTTATCGATATAAATAAGTATAATTTTTCCAGAATATTATATTTTAAATAATAAAAATAATGAATTTTACTACAAAATTCACTCGTTATTGTAACGATCAATTTTTAATTGAAAAGTTTCCAAAAACCAGACTACAAGGGACGATTAGCGACGTCGTAACATTCTCATTGCAAATAATTCAAATGCAGTCTTCCACATCATTGCCCTTTTGATCTTTTGTCGTGCATGAATTTTGATGACAGCATTGATGATTTCCTTGCAGAATTTCGTTACAACTGCAAACAAGACGATTACATCGAAGAAGAAGACTTTAGACGTCAAAGATATGTGATCGTGAAAAGAACATCTATCGTGTCTTGCAAAAAGTAAAATTTTTGTGAATCGAAATTTTTGTGACTCGTTTGGAACATCGAGATAAGTCTCAGCGAAATTTCCTCACGATTACTTATCATGGTGGCGAACAATTGCACTCGCTCTATCGGGTGACGTACGCTTGGATTGTATATAGCATCGAGCACATCGGATGTTTGGAGCCTACGGGAGAATGTCGATTGGACAACCAAATCAGTCGGATCATCAGAACGAGAAGCAGTCGAGTGATAGGAACGGTGGTGGTGCGGTGACTAGATACAGCAGAATTTGGATCGTGAGGTGTCATTAATGCTGCCGGACTAATGCGGCCCCGCGATGATCGATGGGGACGAGAAGACGATGGTGGCCCCCAGGTGGAAAAACTATGTAAGAGACGAAGCGCAAAGCGGGGGAGAGGACGAGGTCGTCGTCTCTTCACCAGCAGCAGCGTGGCTCAGGTGCCAGAAAGTGGCAGAAGAGGTTGGCCTTATAGAGGGTTTATAGTTTGCGTAGGATAGACGATGAGCGTCGAGGTCGACACGCTGGAACTCGAGGTCTTCGAGGTGAGTCCTCAATCCCTCTCGAGAATGCGACGAACGGGAGTCGCGCGAAAAACACATCGTGAAAAGAAGCGGTTATATCTCCGTTAACAAGGAGATCGTGCTCGAGAAAATACGGAATACTCGACGATTGTATTGCCGAGCGATCACCGGCGAGATTTTAATCCACGTATTTATTCGGACAAAGTAATTGCTTAACATTTCGTTGCCATTTTATGTGATGTTTCCGATTAAAGGAGAAATCTTCTGGGAAAAATCTTCTTTCCTTTTCATTGAAACAATTTAAAACATGCAGAACATTTTTTTAATATATTATTTTAAACTTTATTATTTAAGATTTTTTTTATATTAACAGCAATCAATCTTTATTGTTTAAGTTTTTTAATTAAATATAGATGACACGACATTTCTCATAAAAACAGATTGTCTTGTGTCTGACCTGCAAGTTTATATATTAGCAAGTAGGAGCTTACGTCTAATTTTGTAGTTACATAATATAAGTATCTGGCAATAATAACGCAATGCGTAATCACACAATTATAATATTACCTGTTGTATAACGTAATATGCTAAGAAGCTAAATATGATCTCCAATAGATATGTAAAAGTTAGATTTTTCAAAAATATTAAAAAATTATTTCTATTGAACATAATTTTTTCTTTTACAATAATACATAATAATATGTATGATTCTGCTTTTTTTTACGCTAATTTAACGCACAAAATATACGTTTTAATTTCGCCGATATCGAATCGAAAACAATGCTTGGAAGGAGAATTTGACTTCCTGAGTACACAACAATGAGACTGAAAAGTAATTTTCGATATTATGCAATGGACTTCCGTTCACTAGCCCGCGTTCCGTTTGACAAGTGCGCTTTGAATGTGACTTTATCGATGCAAATGAGCTATTATCACGAAGCATATAGATTTGTCAAGTTTTTTGATTAACAGACGCATTCCTATCCTTATTCATTTTTTATTCCCGTGGCGATTGTATTACAATGTTCATACTCGACATTCATATACTTGTCCAGACAGAGAAAAAACTCTTAAAAATAATTGATTAGTCTTATCATGGTGATATATCTACTCGTAAATGTTTTATGGAAATTATGTGCACGCGAATTCTCACCTAGATAAAGTATAATACTTATATAATAAATATAAAGCTAAAATTATATGGACACACTCAAACACACACGCACATTTGTATTTTATAATAAAATAATTTTTTAAATTCTATAATCTCTTAGTGAGTGAAATGTTTGACTTCACTAATCAATATTCTCTTGCACTTTTTCGAATGCAAGTTTAATCTTACATGTGGAATTGCCATCGCATGTAGCTTAAAATCAACTTGCGAAAGTAAATCGGAGCATTTGAGCCAGTCGGTCGAAACATTCGTACAGTTTGGTCAAGCGAGCTCCGTACATATTTTGAATTATTATAGAAGATTTCAATATGATTTCACACAATTAAAATGTAAAATGATGTGAATACTATAAAGATGAAATAAAATCAAAAATATATTTCTTATAACTCAAGGTATGGAGTAATAAAGAGATAATTATGATTAGAGATTCTTATTCTTTTAAGATTAGAATTTTAATTTTCTAGAATTATAAAAATTCGAAATCTTTTGCTGTTTTGCCATTTGCGCTTATATGTATACTCAGAGAACAATATGTCCGAAATATGGACATAACATGTCTTTAAGACATCATGAAGGTGTCTTTCACGAACATCATAAAGATCTCCTCAAGATATTTGTAAACATTTAATGTTCTCTTTTTGGGCATGCATGTTATTTGAGTATGCATTTTTATTAATTCGTGCATCGCAGTACTGATCATCGAAATAAACTTTGACATACACTTTCTCGCGCATGTATATCATCCGCGAAGAGAAAAAAATGCGGCAACATACGGTCGCAGCTTATAACGGCCAATAAAGCTCTTATAGACGTTCAACTTTATGTTCATTGACGTGCTGAAGCTTTATCGCGAGTACCGGAAAAAGTCTCTATTCGCTTTGTCCGTGACATGTTTTCACGCACACGATCTATACTTGTATGCGCCGCGTTGCTTTTCACGCGTTTTCTAGAATATCTTCGATCTTCGGGATTTATTTTACGCGGCCTACATAAATGATAAATTGCTAGCAAAGTGGAACACACGGTGCGCAATCGTTCTTCACGAATCAGTATACATTTGCAAAATTTCTTTACAATTAACAAAGATTTAATTTCTTTTTTAAAGTTTCTAATGTTTGAAAAAGAGTTTTAAGGTCATTATAATTACACGAACTTTCTTACTTAATATTCGTACCATAAAATTTTTTGTCTTCGTAAATATTCTTCACCAAATAATATTGCAACAGTGTAATTGATCGTTGTAGTAATACGTGATAAGTTTTTGTAATTAAGTTACTAATAAATTAAATTGAGATAACTTATTTAAATTTGTTGTCAGGATTTGGCATTCCTGTGTTAACATTCAGCGATCAAGAAATAAGAGTTAATCTCATATAAAAAAAATCGAGGAATCAGAATAATTTTCGGATATGAACTTCACTTCGACATTTTATTATTTAATCTCGCATTCTTTTATTGTACTGATGGTCAAGACTTGGTCGAAACGTTTATATTTTTAATTTTAAATATATGACTTTGGCCAAAAATATCTTGCGTATATTATGCTCCTTATTTATGTTTTAGAGTTCCAAGAATTTTCTATTTTTTATACTTAATTAATAGAACTTTTTTTAAAATACTTGGATCCGATTTTTCATTATTCTGTATTTAACTTGTGATTAAGCTTAATCTAATGTTTTATCCAATGGGCTTTATTTATGATATCGTCCTAGATGAAGCTCATTGGATAAAATATCAGGTTAAGCCTAACCGCAAATTAACCGTGCCATAAAGTTAGAAATTTATCAATTGATTTAGTTAAG
>NW_017259546.1:57513-58530 GCF_001594045.1 Atta colombica | reverse complement strand
ATATATATATAATATAATATAATTCTTTTCTATTCAAAATTGAAAACTGATCAAATTTAAAAGAAGAAACATTTCTGAACATTAAAAAAATATATGACTTTTTCATAGAAAAATCAAAAAAATGAAATATAAAGTAATCCAATGTTGCTTTTATAAGATTATTAAAAAAGATATGCTGATATGTAAGAATGCACAAAGAACAGTTTTCTAAATAATTGACTTATTTATTATTATTTTCACAATATTTAGCAGGTGAATTAGCAGATAAGAATTCAGTTTGAAATAACAAAATCCAGATTTAGAATAATAAAAAAAAAAGTTACAATTGATGCGTGTACATTCAGTATTTAGGAATTGATCATATCAAGAGACACTGATAGTATCTCGGCGCAAAGCCACGCGTTAGTTCTACTTTGCAAAGTTTTCTCTCTTTGGTTATAAAATGAAAATATAAACTAAATATTTTATTATCAATACATATATTATAAATACAAAGCTACAATAAAATATACTACGGATATAACAATCTCTTGATAATTATGGAAAACAATTACTTATTATATAACAGTTTTCAATTTTGGACTTGGCAAAAAAATAGCAAAATATTACATCGTGATCACAACGTTCTATACTTTTGTTTTACTAACAATAACAGAATGAACAAACTGAGCAATAAATTAATGCAATCAAGTTACATGGACAATCTGTATATTTTATTAATGCTATTTGTTGAATTCATTGTATAATTACTCACAAAGTAAGTAGATAGGGCATATAAAGTGAGCACTAGGCCACATAAGTTATATCGAAATTAAAAGTTATATGAAAATAGCTTCATCGAAATGTGTAAACAATATTTATGCTTATGAACATAAGAACATAAGTAGCCACATAAGTTATATCGAAATTAAAAGTTATATGAAAATAGCTTCATCGAAACAATGTAAACAATATTTATGCTTATGAAGAGTAGATATATCGCAACAATAGTTTCTTTTTGACTTGAGACATATGCAT
>NW_017259546.1:53035-57413 GCF_001594045.1 Atta colombica | reverse complement strand
TATATATATATATATATATGTGCATCTGTTTGTTTATATGTGTATATTATTCACTTAATTAGCTAAGATTCATTGATTTAAATCGATTTAGATCCCCTTTATAAACAATTTTATGCTTTTCGCTTTACGCAAGCCTCATAAAAATGCAATATCGTGAGACGACGTTGAAGTTTCGCGAGGCTTCTCAAAGTAGTCGATTTTTTTAAGCAATAACAAACAAGATCTGCAGAAGCAGATAATAGTCTATTTTAATCCTATTTTGCTTGGAAAATATTATATATGTATTAAATTGAACAGTTACCAGTAGAGTCGCCTAGCTAATAATCTGACTATATAGATGTTTTATAAAATGCCACATCTATTCTTAACACAAATTTTGAAGAATTTGCTAATTCTTTGGCTTTTTTGGCAATTCTATAGTAACAAAATAAAGTCTGCACATCTTTGATTAAACCTTTAGCTTGTATTTCTTTATACTTATTCGATGTTTTTTTCTGACGTGCATCAATGAGAATTCTTGCCCGTGATCGTAAACAATAGAACGAAAAAGCGCATCTCTCGTACCAAACGGTGTGTCCTCGACCGATCGTTCCTACCCGCCCTTGAACGTGAATTAAGTAACGTAAGCATTTACATGTCGCGCAACTAAAAGGTGAAGGACTACGACGGCGAGATCGAGTCAACGGATACGACGACGCGTCGAGGTACCGCGAGGACAACGATAGTGTCCAGAGACAGCGAAGCAGGCGGACAGCGCAGGTACTCAATGCAGGAGGCCGAGGAAGACGATGATGGCGGTGGTAACAATCGCAGGAAACGAAAGAAGCGACGGAAAACGCAGCGGAATAAGCAGCAGTTGCAATTACAACAACCGCAACCGGAGGTAACAACTAGCGGCGATCTGCAGCGATCGCACGCGCTCACTCTCGCTTCGTCGTCCGATGAGGTGGAAGCAGTGGGCGAGTGCTCGAAGAGGGACTCGTCTAGCAGCCTGGGCGGCGGCAGCCGACACAACACCTTGCGGGAGTCTCTACTAACGGTACTGGGCAAACTAGTGATTTGGAAGGGCACTAGATACCGCTCCGCTACCGCTGCGTCGTCCTCTTCGTCGGCGCCACCGAATTCACCACCCGCCACCGAGTGCATTGGTCGTAGCACGTCCTTCTTCTCCAGTGGTGAGTTCCCACGAACGAGATCATCGGATAATTTTCCATAGGAGTTGCACTGTCTCTGGCTTGAGTCAAAATTTCAGACGGTTGCGATATGCACTTATAGTTGAATCTATCAAGGCAGATATTCTTAATCACTCATGATACGATTATCGATATGACAATTATTTTTTATTAAAATGCTCAACGATAACATTTTATGATATTTAATTTTAATAGAGAATACAAATAAATTGATATAATATTAAAATATACGCTATCATATATCTTATTTTGCGTTATTGGGAAGAATAAATATAAGCTTCCTTGACATAATCACAATCGGTCGTGCGCATGTTCCGTACTGACATACCGCATTTATGTTTGTCATTTTTTATTTCGACCGAAATCCATCACAAACAATAGTGAATGCATAAACAAACTATGGATACGGCGATCAATATTACTAATTTTAGATGTAATGCAAATTTCAGCGACTTACATATTTTGTATGACTGACCAAGGCTCCGCACCTTGGACATTTGAATGACTTATTAAATTCCATAAATAAGCAAACGAAATACCCAACACCCATGTAGATTTTCATGAACACATGATGGTGAAGTATACGTACTATGCAAGGATCGATTCGATCGTTTTTCGTGGTAATGCCAATATTGGACTTCATCACATGACGAGCCAATTAAAAGTTTATCCAGTTATGTAGAACTGCTGCAACACACACACACGCACACACGCACGCGCGCACGCACGCGCGCCTCTGTGAAGCACTGGCCCCACTTTTTTCAAAAATAAGTAGATTTTGCCCCTCCAAAGAGTTCTTGATTGTCCTATATGAATGAAAGTGCTAAAATGAATCGTTAAGAAATTATAGCTCTTCAAAATTTCGGAATCATGAAGTTGCCCCCCTTCCCGATACTTCAAATGATATTTTCACCCTTTTAATCGACGGAATTATTTCTAAAATTGATAGAGAACTCTAGAAAGGCAACTCTTGAGGGGGAAGGGGGGAGCAACCAGAACTCTACTTATTTTTTTTCAATTTTTGGAAAAAGTGGAGTCAGCTTCACAAAAGGTCAGTAGTACTATCAGCCAGTTCGACCGACGATTAAAACCTTTTGAACAGTTCAGAATCATATTCTAGATAACATTTATTGAGATCAAGATCATTGGAGATTGTTTCTCTTATTTTCATTTTTTCACTAACTAAAAATTCATTTTTATGTAAAAATTAAAGTAAGAGAAACAGTCTCCAAAGACCTTGATCTTAACGAATGTTGTCCAGGACATAATACTGAAAAAACAAAATTCAAGAGATTTTAGCCGTCGGTCGGATACCTTGCGTAATGCTAATGTCGGCGGTACTGTAACATTCAAACATCAAAAATTCAAACATAATTAATACTTAATGAAAAAATATTTTCTTATAGTGTTTTGGAAAGCTCTCGACACTAGCTATTAGATTCTGGAATCAAAAATAGGATGTTTCATTTTAAAAAATCGATGTAATTTTGACTTAACTTTGGCAACGCCAAAATCAAATCAATAAGATCAGTAAATAGATTTTTTTGAATCCTACGACTGTTATCTGAAACATTTTTCTCAAAACTTATATTTTCTGAGATATTCAAGTGTCCCAATCTTTTTGTATCCCGTGTATACAGGGTATTCGAAAATTCAATCAACCTGCTCGTGAGCAGATAGAGCAAACTAAACTGAGTTGGAAACCGGGAAAAGTCAGGGGAAAATGTAAAAAAATCTGGAATTTTTAAATTTGCTCGCAATTTCCTGAAACTTCTCCTATTCCAAATAATTGTTATAATTTTTTAAATATTATATCTTTATAGACATTTATAGTCAAATATGTTTAAAACTTGTGCACTTTAAATGATTTTAATAAAATAATTAAAATTTATATTTTATTCAGTATTTTTATTTGATCCTTCTTTTTTGTCATAACTGCATAGTTTTTTCAAAACTAATTTATTTTTTGCTTGAATTTGCACCTATTTAAAAGTGCTACTAAGTATTTTTTTTCGTTGTTTTTAATATTATTAGCTTTCTTACAATCCTTAGTCTGTAAATGTAAAAATTTACGTATTTTATATTACTCATGGAAAATTTTTCATTCTCATTTGGAAAACCTGGAAAAGTCAGGGAATTTTTAAATTCATTTTCTGTGGCAACTCTGTCTCAATAATTTTTTATTCAAATACTATTTAAAAGGCAAATATTGTTTTCTTTTCATAGAGCTCTGAAAATTTTTTCAGAAGTTTTTAATATTTTCTTATGTTGATAAAAATAGTTGCCAATAAGAAAATGCAGTTGATAAAAAGTTGATAAAAAGTTGATAAAAAATTCTGAAAAAGTTTTTAAAGTTTACAGAGAAGAAAATAAATAATTTTTTCTTGCAGTTTTTCTGTAATAGTATTTGAAAAAAAAAATTATTGAAGAGAAATATTCGACAATTTTTAGTAATTAATATCTTGTTAACTGCGAAAATTTCAAAATGGTAGAGGATTTTTTCGATTCAGTTTAGTTTTATATGCAGGATATTTGGAAATTTAAGGCAAGATAGAGCGGACTAAACTGAGTCGAAAAATCTTCTACCATTTTGAAATATATGTATATATACACTTGTTTCCTTTAACCTTATCACTTAAAATATCTCCATTTTTAATAATATGGGAAAATACTACTGGGAAAAGTTGTTCGATTGAAAGGGACACTTAATGAGAAACAAAATTTTCTCAGGCTCACAGTTTTTGAGATTTCAAGATCATTGATTTTTATAATTGGAATATTTTCATTAATGTAGCACAGTTCATAAAAAAAACAAATTCAACTATATATCATATGTTGTCCTTCAGATGACTTTGGACATAAAAAATCACATTCATATGGGAAAAAGAAGAGTTAATATACTTAAGTGTTTTCAATGAAGATATTTATTTATTTTAGTTCAAAAGATATTCGAAATGATTAACTTCCGTACATTTTCGAAAGCGATAAATAAATGATTGTTTCGCATTTTCAATGATTTTCGGATGATTCTGATCTATGTCGATACATGATGATATGTTCCTTCCAATCTACTTTTTCCTGTAGTATTTTCCCGTATCATCAAAAACAACGGAGATATTTTAAATGATCAAGATGAAGGAAACACTCTGTGTGTGTGTGTGTGTGTGTGTGTGTGTGTGTGTGTG
>NW_017259546.1:49105-52949 GCF_001594045.1 Atta colombica | reverse complement strand
ATTATTATTATTATTATTATTATATATATATATATATTCCCAAAATTCACGCATTTGGAGTACAGGACATTATATTTTATGCTAAAACAAACAACTTTTTCTGTTTGCAAAATTGCATCCGATAAATAATTTTTACACTTATTTGTTAACCCTGTATATAACTCTGTATAGCTATATTTAAAATAAGTGAATGTAAAACAATGCATTTAATTATATGACTGATTAATAGTGAAAAAATATCTGTTTCACGATTGTGAAATTGTTATTTTTATTGTTCTTGTATATGTACGAAACATAGAAAATAATAGATGATTAAAATAATTTTGTTGGTCTAATTGCTATGTAAAAAAAACATTTATCTTCTTTAGTATTTGTAGTAGTATTTAATTGTTTATTGCAACATCCCATATTTTTGAATACGATCTAAAAATGACAGGCATTATACATACAATAGTCTATCATATAATCTAATAAGAATCATTGATTACATTTTTACACACACACACACACACACACACACACACACACACACACACACACACACACACACACACACACACACACAGGATTTTTGGAAATGATAAATCTGTCGCATAGGAGTAGAATGAACTACACTGAGAAGAAAAGTCTTTTACTATCTTTAGATTCTTTTAATACCGTATTTTCTCATGTTAGTAAAAATAAGAAAATGCAGTCCTAAAAAATTAATAAAAAATTCTGAAAAAATTCTTAAAGTTCTATGAAAAAAAAAAATAAACATTTTTTGTCTCTTGTAGTTTTTCTGTAAAGTTGATAGTATTTAAATAAAAAATTATTGAAGACCAATTTTCGACAATTTTTAGCAACTGATATCTTATTAACTATTGCGAAAAATCATAATATGATAGAGGACTTTTCTTCTCAGTTTAGTTCATTCTGTTCCTATGCGAAAAATTTATCATTACTTTCCAAATATTCTGTATATAGGCGTGACGAAAAAACGCAAAGTTAGAATCTAATAACGTGCCATTTTCCTAATTTTTATTATTTGTATTTAATTCTTGTACGAATAATTATTTGAAAGCTTCTATTATTAATAGGAAAATGTTAGGAATTGAAATTATTTCTTGTTTATGTATAAAAATAAATTTTCTAACCTCCTTCAGTCAAATAGTACCCAATATAGCGGGATGATAATGACAATCTAAAGAGTGATTGTAACAATGACGAGATTTTATTGAGATATAAATGAGATCTATTGTAAGGAATGAATAAAAAAATAATAATAATTACAAAATGCAAACGGTATTCATTTTTATTATTAAAATATATTGATCAATAAACATATCTTTTTAACATTTAATGTATTTTTTCATTCATTATATACAGGGTGTTTGGAAATAATCGCCAAATATTTCATGAGCAGGTAAAGCGCACACCGTCGCAAGCCTCCATAGCTCGGACGGCGCACTTGCCAGGTTATGCCCCACGGGGGAGCCCGCGCGCCAAGCGATCGGTAGGCATATACACTTTGCAGTAGTATTCGGCTATCTTTAAGAATTAATATTTTATTAACTATTGGGGAAATTTACAAAATGGTAGAGGATTTTTCGACTCAGTTTAGTCCGCTCTACCTGCTTATGAAATATTTGGCAATTATTTCCAGACACCCTGTATAGATAAAATATACGAAATTTTCTATCACAAATAAAACTTTCTTTCCCTTTGGAATACAATTTCACGGCAAGATCTGTAAAATAATTAAATATTTGCTAACAAATAATATATACCAAAATTATTTATTTTATATAAGATAACATTGAGAGATAAAAATGAGAGAGAAATATCACAAGAAGATAAGATTTCTTATTTATAATCTTAAAATTGTTACAAATCATTAACATGAAATTTAATATTCATTGGATAATGAAAACAGATTATGAATATTATTGTTGTACAAATATGATACTAATTATCCAAAGTATGATATTTGAATTGTATTTACGTAAAATTACACAGACTCACAAAAAAAAGTACCCTGTGCTGAGGTGGAAACCCAGCTATTCTTATTCTGAATACGAATCTGACATCAAAATAGGACCATTCAGGGTAAATTTTCAATCTAGAGCGAAAAAATAACCCATTTTTCCCATTTTTTACCCATTTTTTCGCTCTAGCAAATTAAAAATTTAGACGGTCCTATTTTTCAGATTGTCAGATTCGTACTCAGCGATTCAAAATACATAAGAATAGCTGTGATGTTCAATTAAAAAATTGTATACACTATTAATTGTACTATAATTTTGACAAAACATTATTTTAGAATAATAGTAATCTTAAAGAATATATTTAAAATGGCTCCATCTGGAAAAGAATCGACTTTGAATAAATATCTGCAAACTTTGATAAAGTTTTAACTAACTTCTTTACAACGCTTTACGGATCTGATAATTATTATAATAAAAAATGTTTATACTTAGGAAAACGTGTCAATTTAAAGTCAAATCATCGTTGAACATAAAATAATATAAAAAGTCTTTTTGAATTTTAATATTGAGAGCACAAATTAATTCGGTCCGTTTCCCTAAAGATAGCTCCAGCTGTTGTGAATGTTTATAGTGACAACTGATTTTGGCAGTTTCAGAGAGGTTAAACATCTGCTAATAATATTCTTTATTAATATTCTTTAATAGTTTATATCGCTTTGAGTTTCATACAAAAACCTTGATTTTTACTATGTTTGAAATGTCGAATTTTGTGTTAACCAAGCAGCATTTGCGGGAGGTTTTGATTTTCTGCTTTAATTGGAAGAAAAGTGCAGCTGAAGTCCATTGAATGTCGAAGTTTATGGTGACACTGCTTCAACATAATGTAAATTAAATCATGTAGGGAATGGTTTCGAAAATGGAAATTTCAGCGTTGAAGACAAGCTTCGCTCTGGACAGCCAAAAAAATTCGAAGACAAAGAATTAGAGGCGTTACTCGAAGAAGATCAGAGTCAAACGCAAGAGGAGCTTGCAGAATCATGGGGGATAACTCAACAAGCCGTTTCTGTACGATTGAGAATGGGAATGATTCAAAAACAAGAAAATTGAGTGCCTTATAAACTGAAACCGAGAGACATTGAAAGGCGATTTTTCACTTGCGAACAGCTGATTCAAAGACAACAGAGAAAAGGTTTTTTGCATCGGATTGTGACTGGAGATGAGATGTGGATATTCTACGGCAACCCCAAGAAGAAAAAATACTACGCTAAGCCGGTCAATTGTTGCTATCGACCTCAACATCAACACCACGGCCGAACATTCATGGTTTGAAAATCATGCTTTGTATCTGGTGGGAGACCAAAAGGATCTTGTTTATGAGCTGCTGAAACCTGGCGATTCCATTACGGGCGACCGATATCGGCTACAATTGATTCGTTTGAGCCATGCATTGCGAGAAAAACTGCCGGAATACGAGCAAAGATATGATAAAGTTATTCTTCTTCATGACAACGCTCGGCCTCATGTCGCTAAAGTCGTAAAAAAATATTTGGAAACGCTCAAATGTTGGACACCCGCCGTATTCTCCGGACATTGCTCCTTCTGATTATTGGTTGTTCCGAAGGGTGCAGCAAGTCACCAGTTCATTTCTTTCGCAGAAATCGAAAATTGGATCGCCTCCAAAGATGAGTTTTTCATTTTTTCGAGATGGAATTCGAAAATTGCCTGAGAGATGGGAAAAAGTAGTAGGCAGTGGACAATATTTTGTTTTGAAATAAATGCACAAAAAAACGGATCGAACTAATTTGTACTCCCAATACATAAGCATCGTCGCAATTATCATCATACAATTACCCTGGTTGACCCTCTATATATATATA
>NW_017259546.1:20483-49005 GCF_001594045.1 Atta colombica | reverse complement strand
TATCAATACACACATACACAATAAATGTTTCACACATTTATTGTATTATTTTTACAGAAACAGAGAGGCGAATTCGCGCCAATAATCGCGAGTACAACTCACAGTTTAATTATGCGGTAAGACAACACCCATCTTCTTGCTTTAAGTGTCATTAAATTTAAAATTTAAATTTAAAAAGTGTGTGTTAAGGAATAATATATTGTTAGAAATTTAATATATAACGGATATATGAACGTATTTCTGTTGATTTGCAGAATAATTACATCAAGACGTCCAAGTATTCGGTTCTGACGTTCCTACCATTGAATTTGTTCGAGCAATTTCAGCGGCTCGCTAACTTTTACTTCCTATGCCTGTTGGTGCTCCAGATGATCCCCGCCATATCTTCTTTAACCCCTATCACTACAGCCATACCGCTTATAGGGGTACTTACGCTCACTGCCGTCAAAGATGCCTATGACGACTTTGTAAGTATCCTATGATCAATGATTTTATTATTTTTTTCTACATTTTAATAAAAAATATATACTATATTAAATATATAAAATTAAATATCTTTTACAAAGATATTTAAATAAGATAGACTTTATATATTGTATACATATACAAAATAGATTTTATACAGAAAGCAGAATGTCATCCGCGAAAAAATTAATAATACAATGTAACTTTCAGCAACGGCACAGCAATGACTCTCAAGTAAATAATAGAAAATCCCGAACATTGCGGGGTACTAATCTTCGTGAAGAAAAATGGTCGCAGGTTCAAGTGGGCGACGTAATCAGAATGGAGAACGATCAGTTTGTCGCAGCGGATGTTCTACTGCTAACGACGAGCGAGCCGAATGGCCTTTGTTATATCGAAACAGCAGAATTGGATGGGTATCTTTTTATATTATAAAAATTATTCAATTACACGCTTTAACCGAGTCTGTGAATGTAATCTATAAAATTTGTGTAGGGAGACGAATTTAAAGTGTCGTCAATGCCTGCCTGAAACTGCTGAGATGATGGATAATCACGAATTAATCGGCCAGTTCGATGGAGAGATCGTTTGCGAAACCCCCAATAATTTATTAAATAAATTCGATGGAATACTAACATGGAGAGGAAAAAAGTAAGATTAATAATTATAAATAATAATTTATAAATAAAGCAGAGCGAGAGCCAGGTAAAACAAAATATTTTAATGCTACAGCTTCTTAGAGAAGCTAAAAATATGTGGTTCTTGTTTTGCTATGTTAATTTATTTAATCACTAATTAGTAGCGATATCGATGTCACATCATAATATTTCGCAACTAATTGTAGGTACGCATTGGATAACGACAAGATTATTTTACGGGGCTGCGTACTTAGGAATACGCAGTGGTGCTATGGCATGGTGATCTTTGCGGGCAAGGATACCAAACTGATGCAAAACTCAGGGAAGACCAAATTTAAGAGAACTTCTATAGATAGATTGCTGAATCTTCTTATCATCGGGATAGTGTTTTTTTTACTTTCCTTATGTCTGTTTTGTATGGTCGGCTGTGGTATTTGGGAAAGTCTTGTAGGTCGTTATTTCCAGGCGTACCTACCATGGGACTCGTTAGTGCCGAGCGAGCCCATTACTGGTGCCACAGTGATTGCCCTACTCGTATTCTTTTCGTACTCTATTGTATTGAACACAGTGGTACCAATAAGTTTATATGTGAGTGTCGAAGTTATTCGATTTGTTCAGTCATTTTTAATAAATTGGGACGAAGAAATGTACTACGCGCCCACAAAAACACACGCTAAAGCAAGGACTACTACTTTAAATGAGGAGCTAGGCCAAATAGAATACATATTCTCCGATAAAACCGGGACGTTGACGCAGAATATAATGACTTTCAACAAGTGTTCTATTGCGGGCAAGTGTTACGGCGACGTCATTGATGAAGTTACCGGCGAAGTCATCGATTTGAGCGAGGTGAGTCGTTCTTTCATTGATGCGAAGATTTCTGACTCGATGCTGGTCACAGGGTATGTTCTACAACATAAATTTTCACGTTATTACAAAGTTGTACATATATGTATATTTAAGATAAGATAAACGTTATCCGTATTATAGCTGTGCTTTTAATGCTGCGTGAAAAAAATATAATATTCTTATGCTTCCGCTGAAAATTCTTTGTTATTGTATGGTGGGGTTATGTATTGCATTTTTACATTTTATATGTTATTTTTTTTATTATAATCTGTATTACATTTTATTATGAATTAAAGCTGATAAACGATGTTCATGTAAAAAGCTATAGAAGCGTTTGTTTTTTTCCTTCTTGCAATCGTTTAGCAAAACATGTTAAAAACCTGTTTATGTTAAAATGCAATTAGCATTAAAAATATCCTTATATCCATGCGTGATTTGTTGAATATTCCTGAATGTTTATAATAACATGATTCCCTTTTTAATCATACATGATAATTCTCTTCAGTTACATATAAATATGATTTCGATTTGTGGTCGTATCTTTGCAAGAAACTTCATACACATCACTTTAGCATGTGTGTGCTGCATGTAGACGGACAGAGCTGTTCCAACGGCGACGATGCAGTGGAAGAGCGGGCAGGAATTCGTACGTCCAGTTTACACACCATTAAGTGGTCCGAATGTAAGGCTTCTGGAACAAGCAGATAGGGTGTCTAGTACAACACCAGAACCTGGCATCAACGGCAGTCCAAAGATTCCACACAAATCTTCAGTACGCATGCTGATAATTAGCACCTTTTATCACCAATTTGTACACGCTATTGCTTTTATTTGTATATCCTATTATTCGAATCATATATATCATATTCATTATTATCTGTTTTTGTAACTTATCACTCGTAACTTATCACATATAATATCATAAGTAATAAAAGCATTTCTGTTATCTTTATTACACTCAATAACTGTATTCGTAATGTTTGTGCTTGTTAGAATTTTATACTATGCTATAAACTATAGATGAATAAGCTATATTTCTTATATCACACAAATGCACTCTTAAGCCTAATTTCTTTCATAACTATTTTCTTATAATGTATATACTTTGACAAAGTTACAACTACTAGTATATATAATCCAGTTCTTCCAACAAATCTATTTTTATGGAAACAAGGTATATTACTCAGATAATCTAGCTTTCCATTTAGCTTTCTTACCTTTCTTTTTTAATAACAGTGAATTTCTCGATCTCTGCAAATTAATAAGATTAATAAAATTAATTTTCTTTCACATTAACGTGATACGCCAACAAAGTGCAAAGTTTCTGAAAAATTATCGTACATTTTACAGACAATGCCACCTTTGGATTTCTCGTTTAACAAGGATTACGAACCAGATTTCAAATTCTACGATCCCGCGCTGCTCGAAGCCGTGAGACGGGAAAATCAAGACGTCCATAGTTTTTTCAGACTGCTAGCACTTTGCCATACTGTTATGCCGGAAGAAAAACATGGCAAGATTGAATACCAAGCACAATCGCCTGATGAGGCTGCCTTAGTATCTGCAGCTAGAAACTTTGGTTTTGTTTTCAAAGAGAGATCGCCCAACAGTATAACGATTGAAGTAATGGGAAAGAAAGAGATATATGAACTTCTCTGTATTCTGGATTTTAATAATGTGCGAAAGAGGATGTCCGTAATTTTAAGAAAAGATGGACAGCTCCGATTGTATTGCAAAGGAGCAGATAACGTTATTTATGAGCGATTGAAAAAGGATAGTGAAGAGATAATGGCAAAAACATTGGATCATCTAAATAAATTCGCAAGTGAAGGCTTAAGAACACTGTGCCTTTCTGTAAGGGATTTGGACGAAAGTTTTTTCAATAATTGGAAGCAACGACATCAGGAAGCGGCGTTAAGTCAAGAGAATAGAGACGATAAACTGGATGCAATTTACGAAGAAATAGAGAAAGATATGTCGTTATTGGGTGCTACTGCCATCGAAGATAAATTACAAGACGGTGTACCTCAAACCATCGCCAATTTGAGCCTCGCTGGTATCAAACTTTGGGTGTTAACTGGTGACAAACAAGGCAAGTTTAAAAATATAATATATATAAATATAATAAGGATGAAAAAACTTGTTCGTATTTGTAGAATAACATTTTCACGTCAAATTTTTTACTCGTACAGAAACAGCTATCAACATTGGATACTCATGCCAATTATTGACGGATGATCTCACGGATGTCTTTGTGGTAGACGGCACAACTTACGATAGCGTGGAGTCACAATTAATGCGATATTTGGATACCATTAAAATGGCCTCGACCCAACAGAAACGGCCAACTCTCTCCATTGTCACATTCAGGTGGGACAAGGAAAGGTCAGGCACATGAAAGAGACGGAGTACAACCTATCAATTTCTTCTATTGCTGATTCTAATTAACGCATTCTTATTAAGAAAGGAAAGGAAAACTATTTCTCACACTGAATGTGGCACTATGTTTCATGTAATGCTTTCTATGTCTATACATAGTCTTGCCTAAGAACGTATCATATTTAATTAGAGAGAACTCGTACGCTTTATATTCAAACTAGCGAATCTCGCAGTTCAAATTAAAATTATTTCATAAGAATGAAAAAAAACGTTTTTACATAGAGTATAGAAATATATTTCGGATGATACAAGAACGATTGTATTTTGCTAGTAGTTTAATTCTTCGTACGTGCATTGATTTATACATATCCCATTTTTTTCTATCCCTCGTGATATCCTTGGAATAATGATCTGCATGCACATGATAGTATTTTATACCTTATGTATTTAAAAAGCATTACAAAAAATTATTTTCCACTTTTTCCAATTATCTTCTTCTCAAAAATATCAATACCAGTTCTACTTTTTTTTATAAACAACATGAATGGTACAACAATTAGAATGGTAGATCTGCCTTTTTAAATCACTTCAGATATTTTTCAGATATTTGCATATGTTATATCTGAAATATCTTACGATTTAGTAATATTATAGTTATAGATAACTGAGATTTACTATGATGCTTGATACTCACTCCTTCTCTTTCTGTATGCTTAATAATTAATCTTAGTGATAATATTAACATAACTGGTATGTCTGTGTCACGTTCTTGTATACAGTTATTAATACAATGCATTGTGTATTGTTTAGGATTAACGTGTATCATTTCTTAATGGCGAGAGAAGATAATTTCAAAATTTCCTGTTTCGTTAATAATCACGATCTATTATCTTCGGTTTAATTTTTGCTATAATTGTGTTTGTTATAATTGTGGACTAAATCAATTTTAGATTTGAATTTATTGCATAAATATCGGGCGATCATCTTTTATATAGAAAATGATTCTTTTGCTTGAAAACATATTTTCTCTGCACAGCAGTGATACTGAATACAATCCTAGTAGGGACGAACAGGATGAACACGAGATGGAGCAATCAACGGGATTTGCAGTAGTTATAAACGGACATTCTCTGGTTCATGCGTTGCATCCACAGCTGGAACAGCTTTTTCTAGAAGTGTCCAGTCAATGTAAGTCAAAATTGATCACATCATGTAAAAACATTTAAAAACAATTATTTAACAGCTCGAATTTCTTGCAGGTAAAGCTGTAATATGTTGTCGGGTGACGCCATTGCAAAAGGCGATGGTCGTTGAATTAATTAAAAAAAATAAATTTGCGGTGACACTCGCAATTGGCGATGGCGCCAACGACGTTTCGATGATAAAGACGGCTCATATTGGTGTTGGTATCAGCGGGCAAGAAGGATTGCAGGCGGTATTAGCCTCTGACTATTCGATAGGACAATTTAGATTTTTAGAGAGGCTACTCCTGGTTCATGGTAGATGGTCGTACTACAGAATGAGTAAATTCCTTAGGTATTTTTTTTACAAGAACTTCGCGTTCACTCTTTGCCATATCTGGTTTGCTTTCTTCTGCGGATTCAGCGCACAGGTAAATTCTTCAAAAACTTCACGTTGCCGTATTATATTAATATGATGAAAATAACAAAAATATGATGTTTCGAAGGCGAATATTATTCATAATTTTCCTTTGTAAGAGCTTGCTCCAAAGTTGAAATTTTGAATGTGTATTTAATTATTTTTCTGATATATTATAAAAAATAGCATGTAAATTGCACTGCACAATTAAAGTTGCATAATTATGTTCCATATTTGTTTTCTTACAGACTGTATTTGATCCCATGTATATTTCCGTCTACAATTTATTTTATACCTCCTTACCAGTCTTGGCGGTTGGTATTTTCGATCAGGATGTTAACGATAAGAATAGTTTAATGTATCCGAAACTATACGCACCAGGATTACAAAATTTGCTCTTCAACAAAAAGGAGTTTTGTTGGAGCGCTTTACATGGATTTTATGCTAGTTGTGTATTATTTTTAGTACCTTACGGTAAATATTTTATATCTATACTTATTAAAAGAATGTCTATTCTTAAATTACAGCAGATTTATATCAAACACATATTTTACATATTTTCAACAGGAACATACAAAGATGGGGTA
Source organism: Atta colombica (assembly GCF_001594045.1). Lineage (NCBI taxonomy): Eukaryota > Metazoa > Arthropoda > Insecta > Hymenoptera > Formicidae > Atta > Atta colombica. Next base: position 42,488 of record NW_017259546.1, on the reverse strand, counting down.
TCACCCAAGGGTTATGTACTTTCTGATCACATGCTGCTGGGCAGTGTAGTAGCCACTATATTAGTTATAGTCGTGACTGTTCAAATAGCTCTCGACACATCATATTGGACAGTTTTCAATCACATTATGGTGTGGGGCTCGCTCATCTGGTATTTTATTTTAGATTACTTTTACAACTTCGTCATAGGCGGTAGTTATGTCGGCAGTCTCACGATGGTATGTATTATGATAAATTCTTATTCATATTCTTCGTCACAAGTATATGCAACACTTGTAATCATGATGATAGGGATAACATGGTATGCTCAGTTTGCAAGCATCTCTCTCTCTCTCTCTCTCTCTCTCTCTCTCTCTCTCTCTCTCTCTTTAAATCTCCGTCGCTTCTGTCTATGAATATCGCGTAAGGAGAAAAGGCCAACTGTGAAACGCTAAACATGGAGCGATATTCATAATCCATTTTTATTTTAAAACTGTCTTAAGATGCTAATACAGTCCTTGGATTGACTTATGACATCTTAAGATTGTATTTAAGACAATCCTAATTGTAAGAATCGACTATGAATTCCGGCCTATTTCGCGTCGTAAAATTGGTACTGAATCTTCCCTTATTTAATAAACTTGTATGTTTCTCTTTCTATAGAATAATTCTTACATTTAAGACTGTCTTAAATACAATCTTAAGATATCAATCCTGTTGCCTGAGGACTGCATTATTTAAGATAGTTTAAAAGACATTATTTAGATAGTTTTAAAATAAAAATGGACTATGAATATCGCTCCATGTTTAGCGTTTCACAGTTGGCAGACTTTTCCCCTCACGCGACATTCTTAAAGAGAAACGCTTGCAAACTGAGCGTACCATGTTATCCCTTCCACTATGCTTGTAATTTATGTTTGCAGGCCATGTCAGAAGCGACCTTTTGGTTCACTACAGTGATATCCTGTATAATTCTGGTGATACCAGTACTATCATGGCGATTCTTCTTCATGGACGTTAGACCGACACTGTCCGACAGAGTCAGACTAAAGCAGAGACTGGCACAATTGCGTTCTCGTCAAAGTCAGGACATATTACGTACACCATCTACGAGACGTACACGGCGATCTTTACGCTCGGGCTATGCCTTCGCTCACCAAGAGGGTTTTGGCAGACTTATCACGTCTGGAAAAATTATGCGCAAATTGCCAAATGGTGCTGATTTTAAGTTTTCTATGCCGTTTACGAACAATGTTACGAAGCAGGTTAATGTTGCTACAACATCACCAAAGGACAACAGCGCATCTAGAAATTCACATACGTTGGACACGATTAATTTATAATATCTCGAATGTTTTAGTCAACTCAACGGACACTAAAGTGTAGATAATTAGTGAGGTTCTCTTAATTTACTTAGCTATGAACATTAAGCCAAAATAAATTCGTCGAATTTATTGATTCTGGTGTATCCCATTGAAATCATGTTTCCAATTATTTCTTCTTTTTTGTGTTGATTAGATTTGAAGAGGTGCAAGTGTATTATATATTAGTATTTGAGAAGATCTCGTGAAGCATTGATGTCTGTGATTATGTTATATTTAATTTAAACATTTATTTATTTAAGAAAAATGTTAATCAATTAGAAACTATTACGATTTATAACACATATAAACAACGATAATAATATTAAAACACAAATGTATGTATGTAATTTTGTTAATACACCTAACGCAATGAATTCCAGTGGGATACATTGAGTTATACTATAATAGAAGTAGCATATGCTATTTACATCTATACATCACTGTTAAGCATTTATAGATTTATTATGACTTAAATGTATTTACGTGTTCAATATTTTTTAAATCATATTTTTGCACTTTTGTCAAGTAAGTGCACGAAATATACATACTTGATTTAACATTTTGTTGACACAATGGTTATGTACGTAAATTATGTTTTATGATAATTATATACTTGTATAGAAAAATAGCTTATGCTACAATATAGACTACGATATGTTTTATGGAATTTCGTATTAATATTTTAAATTATGTGAAAATAATCTTTTATCATATTGTGAATAATTTTTTATATTCGATAAAAGTTGAAACATGATAATTACACATCTTGATTCTATATATTAATATAAAACAATGTTAAAAGCAAGTATTAATAGAAAATACAGAGAGGGCTAAACGTTTTTTATTTCATATAAAATTATAATATTAATTTTCAATCAGTTTGAGCACATAATATGATTTATTATGGTTTATTTATGGGGTACTAAGATATAAAATATTAATTTATAATTTATTACAGAAAGTTGAGATGATTATTTTGTATAATGTACATATTTTAAAAATAATTTTTATTGTAAATTAAGAACTCTAAACTAATTGGTAAAATATGTTCTCAGCATTTAATACTATTTGTAATCCTGTGGATATAAAATCTCAGTCCATTTTATTAAAAATCATAACACGAAAATCAATGCAATAACGATGGAAGAAATAATTTGCATTGTCAATAGCACTTGTACATATAATAGAAACATTGCATAGAGGTATCAAAATCTTGTAATGTCCTATCTTGTATTATATATTATCCCAATATGAACATGATTATTGTAAAAACAAAATGCGTTTACACGATATATTAAGAATTATAGTTACATTGATAATTGCCTTTATAAAATATGAATATAACAAACGATTTAAAATATTGTATTATAACATTTTCTGTAAATATTTTAAAGAGATATATATTATATTAAATGTTAAGTATACACATTTTTTAAAAGAAAGTAATATATATAGATAGATCGATTTAAAATATGAAAATAGTAGCTATATTGTATTACACTATCGCAGATGAAGTTTGCCTTGGACTGACTATTGAATACATATATATTAAAGCGACAAAAAAAACAGTAGTAAAACAATAGAGAGAATATGTATTTCTACTTTTAATATTACAATGAAATTTAGAGAGAAATAGTTTGTACAGAAAAGATATGTTCCACAATCAAATTATGATTTGAACGGAAAATATTAGAATTTTGTTTGCTTTCAAACATTGTGCCTAATCGTCAAACTACACAGTTTCTCGAGCTCCCGTGATATTTCGTTAGTTTAGATTTATATGATGTACACTTCGTTTTCTATGTTAATAACAAAGAATTATAAAAAATTAGTGTATTAATTTAACTTGCTAGTTCCAGGCGCAAGCATTCAGTAGTTTATACTGTCTCTTTTTTGTATCACATAATATGCTCATCCAAAGTTTACAATACAAAAGTTGATTTTTTCAAACCAGTTTCTGAAGTCTTTCTTTTGCTTATCATAAAATGTCGATTTTTTTTGCAAATGTTACATTATTCAAGAAAGTAAATTACTATTAATATATGAAATATTAACATAATTACGCATTTTTAATTTGAATGCTAATTGATGAGTTTTATATAACATCGATATATCCCGTAGTTTGTTACAAAACAAATTTTCATTCTAAAGAAATGTTATTTTTAAAATAAAAAAGTCAAATTATTTACAATTAATAAGATATTACTGAATAACTCTTGCATACATGATAAAAATAAAATATTAATAATAATATAAAAATGAACTCTAAGCAAATATATAATTTGGAAGATATATTTACATAAATAAAAAAAGAATTGTATATTATATATACAATATATTATATAATGTGGAATTGTTATTTCAATTGAAACTATATTATTATTATCCTTTTTTATGTATGAATTTCTTTATATATGGAAAATATGTAAATTTATATAATCGCATAAATGTGCAGATGTAAAAATTATTTTTTTTTTTGTTAAAAAAAAGCTAGTTTATATACGCAAGCATATTTCGCATTATACCGTATTTTTCAGACCACCCATACACTTCATTTAAAAACGAAGAAAATAGTTATTTTGAAAAATAACTATTTCAGACAAAAGTTGTTGGAGATTAAATAATGTTTTACATGAGTGTATGCGACTTTGCGTGGCATCGTGAAAGAATTTTTTAAAATGGGAACCATATTTTTTATTACATATTCTTGTAGCTATCGTCAAGAAGTTTTTGATGTTTATAAATCCTGTTTATAAATCCTTTTTAATTGAGATCTTCCTGAGTTATGAGAAAATCAAAATTTCAGTAGCGCTAGCATTAGCATTACCCAAGATGTATTGCGTGGAGGTCGCACGATCAGAGACTTTAATCAAGCATCCCGAAGAGGTGAAAATCCGACCATGCGATTTCCACGCATATCTTGGTATCATCATATAATGCTAATGCCGGCGATATTGAAATTTCGAAGTCTATATAAATAATTCAGGAAGATCTCAATTAAAAAGAGTTTATAACTATAGTATTTCGAAAACGCCTTGAAATGAACTACAAGAATATGTAATAAAAGATGGATTATTTTTTAAAAAATTCAAATCGATCTTGACATGACGTTCGTGATGCTACCCAAGCTCAATCACCCATGTAATACATTGATTCCCAACAACTTTCATCTGAAACATTTTTCAAAATAGTCACTTTCCTCATTTTTAAATTGGGTATATGGACAATTTGAAACATCTAGTATGTACAGGGTGTCTCTTAAGATGGGTTGGGGGCGGAGAATGGATCAAAGGGAATAAAAAATTTTTATACTATTTTGAGATACTGTAGTTTTCGAATTAGAAAAGGAAACGTCTAAGCCAATATGCGGTTAAACTGCGCGCGAATTCGTAGAACGGCCTACACTCAAGCGGCGGTAGCGGTGCAGGAAGGGGAAAAAAGGAGTGCTTCGTCGCCTGGCATAGCATAGCATGGCGGTCCTATGTGTTTCGCCGTATTGCGCCTACACTATCCAACAATGTTATTTTAGCTGAAGTTTTCCTTACACACTTCTTATCATTATAAATCACGTTATTTAGCACATTAAATACATTTTAACACAATTATAAGTATGTTAAGCGATGTAATTAATTAGAGCACTACGCAAAGCGTATGCTGATCGTCGCAATATACCTTTCCGCTTGTTTTATTATACGATGTTTCTATTTAATTATTCTTCGAAACATAATTCGTCGGAGTTATCGCGTTATCGTTTTATTTTGCCGGAGTTTTATTTTTTGATATATTAATGCAAACTTAAACATTTCATTAACGTGTACATAAATAATCTTTTTAGTTACAGAAAATTTAAATTTTATTCAGTAAACATTAAAGATTAATAAAATAATATTTAGAAGAAAAGAACGTTTTTAACGGTGTATAAATTTGTATAACGGTGTATTAATGATGTATTAAACTTGTTAAATTTATTATTAACTTGTTGTAACGACAAGAAATATGTGAAAAAGACTCTCAGTCAAATGCGTCATTATACATGGAAAAATAAGGGACTCCGCACAATAAAAGGAACAAGAAACAAAAAACAGAGAATAAGACTTTCAACCTATCAGAAACTGTATTCCACAATACAATGATTTTTGAGGTTGAAATTCTTACTCTTTATTCTCTGTTCCCTGTTCTTTTTATTGTACGGAGCCCCTAATATGGATTTCCAATATAGCGGCTATCTATGCGAGCTTAAACTATAATTTCAAGTGTACACGCATTAACACATCAAAAAATAAAATTCCGGCAAAATATAAACAACGCGATAGTTCTGACGAAGTGTGTCTCGAAGCGTAATTAAATAGAAACATCGTATAATAAAACAAGCGGAAAGGTATCGCGACGATCAGCATATGCTTTGCGTAGTGCTCTAATTAATTACATCGCTTAACATATTTATAATTATGTTAAAATATATTTAACGTGCTAAATAACGTAATTTATAATGATAAGAAATGTGTAAGGAAAACTTCAGCGAAAATAAGATTTTTGGATAATGTAGGCGCCATGCGGCGAAACACATAGGACCGTCATGCTGTGCCAGGCGATGAAGCACTCCTTTCCCCTCCCTGCACCGCTACCGCCGCTCGAGTGTAGGCCGTTCTACGAATTCGCGCGCAGTTTAACCGCATATTGGCTTAGCTGTTTCCTTTTCTAATTCGAAAACTACAGCGAATATCTCAAAATAGTATAAGAATTTTTTGTTCCCTTTGATCCATTCTCTACCTCCAATGTGATCCTTCTTAAGAGACACCCTGTATAATTTATAAAGATATATATATATGCAATATCTTTATAAATCTTTATATATCTGTATAAGATATTTGCAAAATTAAATATCAAAATTCTGAAATATTTTGTTATGTGTACTATATCAATTTCAGAAATATTAAAAATTAAATGATTTCTATTTTAAAGAAGTTAAAAAGACTAAATTTTTTTGTTAATATCTAAATTATTTCATCACATGTAAAAAAAGAAAAATGTATAGATTTTATTTGAAATTCTATAATTAATATTGATGTACTTACTTAATGTAAGACGAATAAGAATCATAAATTGATACTTCCATAAACTGTTAGAATACGTTAAGTCAATGTTAAATCAAATTTGGAAACAAACCGTATTTGCCTGCTGCATGTATCTATTGATATGTACTAAACATTAACATATACTATAGATTTGAGAAACATAATTTATAAATATTTATTTGTATTTTTTGTAACAATTCGTATTTATTTTTCTGAACACTTGTTTTAATATTCATTTATACATGTTTTTTATAATATGCTAATATTTGACAATAATATGAACAGATATGCATTATATTGTTGTTATTAAACAATCAATTATATTTCAAATATAGTAAAGTGTATTCAAAAATATAATGTTAATATATTTTTTTCGATATTTGACAATAATATTTGACAATAATATTTGACAATAATGGAAATGACCATGATATATGTTATCAAGATCATGACCCTGAGTGACCTTCGATAGATTTTATTTAACACTTTTCGTTAAAAAGTTAACAAAAAAAATTTTTTAAATAACGTTTTACTTCTGCTATACATGTACAGTTCCTGCTGCAAATTCCTATAGGGAATTTTCCTGGATTTGCCTAACCGTATCCATAGTAAATTCGATAGGTCTCCATGGAAGGAGACTTCTATCTTGCTATAAATTCCCATGGGTTTTTTCATGGGTTCCTATAGAGGACTATATAAGAGGTTGCACATAATGAAAAGAATATCAAGAATATCAAGAATATCAAAAATCATGTGTATGTGGAATACATAATTTCTGATAGGTGAAATTCTTATTCCCTGTTCCTTATTCCTTTCATTATCCCCCCCTGTAGGAGCTTGTGTAATGTAAACAATTGATGACACAAAGAAAAATATCGGGGTGCTCCTCGTCTCGAACTCAGGCCTGGTCTCTCCTCCGAGTTGATAAATTTTCGTTCAGCTCTGACGCTAATAGCTTCTCTGTTGTGCCTATTTCCTCTAAATTTTTTACAATAGGTATCTATAGGATTTACGCAGCACGTATATGTAGGATAACATAGGAAACTTTTCTATAAGTACTTTTACGTAGAAATCTATGGCATCAGTTCATGAAAAAAGGTTCCTATAGGATCGCATGGAAAAAAGAATGTGCATGTTGATGCAATCGAATCTAAACAGAATGTCTCGTATTTGGAACTATTTTCAGATGCAGATAAAGTAGATCAAACTGAGTCGAAAAGTCCTGTATCATTTTGTAATTTTCACAATAGTTAGTTTCTAAAAATTGCCGAATAAGCGAGTAAAAAAATCGATGCATAAGACAACTTTAAGATATTTTTCAGAGTTTCTTTATGACATATTTTAAAAATGTTTTTTCAAAGAATTCTTAAGCCTATTCTACAATGTGCTTTTTGTTTCCAGTTTCTTGCTTTTTGCTATTTTACATCTTGTCTTTTTGCTTCTCGGTTTTTACGTCGTCTGAAATAAGAGTTAATGAGTTAATTTCGAAAGAATCAAAAAATATACATAGCAAAAAATACGGTTGATAACGGGAATTACAAAGGAATTAAAAACAAAAGATAAAACACAAGAAACAGGAAACAAAAAGCATATTGTAGAACAGATTTTAAAGATATCTTAAAGTTGTCTCATGCGTCGATTTTAGACATTCTGCTCATTGGATAATAATTGCGAAAATTGTAAAATGATAGAAGACCTTCCGGTTCAGTTTAATCCGCTCTATCTGCATAAAAATAGTTCCAAATATTTTGAGACATCCTGTATAGTCCCAAAATAATCACAAATATTCTGAGATACCCTATATAGTTTCTACTATACATAGAGTGTGTATACAAAATGCTATAACCGATTGATGTAATTTCACGTGAAAATCTAAGATAATTTTTCCATATCTTCAAAAATTGAAAGTCACGTGATAAACAAGATGTTTTGGTGATTAAAAAAAGTCATGAGTATATATTTTCCTTAAGGCAGTCAGGATTTTTTTCATCCGACATGAAATCTCGTTTATTAACTATCCAGTTTTTGGAAGTTACGAATTATTCTCTCAAGTTGATATAGATACTTATAGGAATGCGGAAGAGATGTCTCACTCTAAAGATCTATAGAAACATGTAGGTTTACATAGGAGTTAGGACATAGGATGATACATCATCCTATGGTAGTCTAGAGGCATTTTCAGTCCTCATGAGACTCTCCTTTGTCTTACGCCTACATGTTGCTATACATCAAACTAGTATTCTAGATCTTTTATCTCTCTACGGCTACTTCAGCGGACTCAACAGTGGAGCACTCGCTGCTATTAATGTATTAATAATATATTCTTTCAGATCTAAAATGAAATTGGAGGCGCACGACTTTCATAGTAGCGACTTTCACCTCACCTCCCCCCTGCTTGAGAGCGCACGACTTCCACGCGAAGCGACTTTCACCCCACCTTCCCTCCTGTTTGGGGGCGCATGACTTTCACGCATACCAATTCTCATTCCATTTTCTTCTCTGCTTAGGGGCAGTGATGCGAATTTCAACTCGCTTGCAGTACGGTTACTACCATGAAGAGAGTATAGATACATAGACATACATGCATGCGCAAGTATACACGGCACATGGACTTAACGTAGTGTATGTATCTTCTTATTATTAATCATGCTGTAAACGGATTGGAATTCGCACTAACTGTTTAGGGACGCATGACTTCTATACGAAGCAACTCTCACCCCCCCTCCCCCTTTCCTCCCCCTACTTGGGAGCGCACGACTTCCACGCGAACTGACTTTCACTCTATCTCCTCTGCTGCAAAGGGGCGCACAATTTCCATAATTGTACTGTTGCATATGGATTTTGATTTTCCACGCGAAGCGACTCTCATCCTACTTTCTCTTTGTAAAGGGATACACAACTTCTATAATTATACTGTTGCACATGGGTTACTTATTATAATTATAATTTAAGTTATACAGTTAAATGCACATTTAAATTGCCAACTTTTTTTTGTTAATAACTTGTTAATGAAAAGTGTCCGCCAAATAAAATTTGTCGGAGATTATTCAGAAGGTTCCTGACTACTTAGCCAACTCTGTTAACAGTGGCGACACAGAATCAAACTGCATCTGGCGAAACCGGTACCCACACACTTAAGCACGAACCCATCCCGTCGCAAAAAGTGTCAATTTTTATTCAGATTATTATTCAGATCAATAGTAAAATCATTTGAGCTGATAAAATTATACGGCATTATCATTATCGAATGATTTTACTACTTGAAGCGTTCAATAAGAAAATCATTCGGTCAGTGATAAAATATTTTATCATTGGATGTAATCCAATAAGAATATCATTCGACTAACGGTATATTAGTTACTATTGGATACGCATCAATAGGAATATCATTCGGTCAGTGGGATAATATTTTGCCATTGGATTATTGTCAATAGGAATATCATTCGCATTAAAAGCTACTCATTTATATAATCCAGATGTTTTCAATGGAATTTTACCAATAATATTTTACTGAAGATTTTATCACTGATGGGTGATAAAATTTTCAATAGTAAAATATTACCCCAGATAACCAAACGTGCGATATCCCATGATACCCGTACAAAATACGTTATCATACTGTTACTGTATTACCACGAGGTGGCGGTGTACTATGACGTAACTATGGCCGGTATTCATAGTCGAGTCTTATTTCAAGACCGTCATAAGTAATGTCTTAAGACGTTAATGCAGCTTTCTGGTTCTTAAGATCGTATTTAAGACGGTTTGAATATAAGATCTAACTATGAATACCGGCCTATGTGGCTACGTTGTGGCTGCTATGCTCAATGTGCCGGCGATGACTAACGGCGAAGGACAATTGGCGGGAAATCGCTAAGTTTACAAATAAATGTTATTCATTTTGATTCATTCTGATTCTGATTCATATGCCATAAGGCGGTTTAATACAAACTCAAATGTTTAGAACATACATGACAACAGTGGCCAGATGCCTTGTGCGTTCGACTCGTAATCTAGTTAGAGTTCGAATTTGCCGGCGCCCCACCTAGAGCTGACTTGCTCCGATAAGGCAGGAGGCAATCTAATTACTTGATTATCTCATTATGAGCAAGCCAATATCCAATTCTAATCCTAATCCCTATTCTTATCCTTTCAGAGCGTGCATCTAAAGACGCAAATGAGTAGGCCTCCTCGTGGGCGCGAGAAGCCTTGAGGAGGCATATTGCGGCGTAACTGCTCATTCCTGCAGAAACGCCCTGTAGGCGCTGCTGGATTTTTCCATCGCCCTTCTCGATACAGTTTCGTTGGATGATGGATGGTAGTCTGTCGCATATACCTTTGTGGATGAGGCATGTTTGCCCCGTCTTCGGGACGGGACTGACTAACATTAACTGTTTAGAACAGATTACAAAAGTAGAGTTTGCGTGCGTATGACGGCTCAGATATCGGTATCGCATTACTAGGTTAGAATATGAGAAATTAAGAAAATCTACAATATAAGCATTTATTTGACGCGAGCAATTATCTAATGACATGAGCAGTAACCGATGTCGATTTCGCAATAACATAAAGGGATGATTAATCTTATCGAGCACTAACTTAAAATCTATCGCTGAAGCTTACGAAAAGTCGCAGAACGCCATGACACCAGAGAGAAAGAGAGAGAGAGAGAGAGAGAGAGAGAGAGAGAGAGAGAGAAAGGATTGATTCGAGCGCTGCAACTAATACTTGCAACGCCACAGTACTCTCCTCCCAGTGTAAACGTTATTAAGGAAAGAAATAAATTATCACTAGAATGAAACAGAAAATAAAATTAAATGAAAGAAACAAAAATTTATGCTTATTGATCGCTTAATGTAATATTGCACGAATTAATCCTTAGATCTAACAGTCTTTCGCTTGGTTGCTGAACCAGAATATATCTTTAGTTTACATTGCACTTGAATGTTAACCAAAGTTGAAAACGGAGACGCAGTAAACAGAGTAGTTTCTGAGTCTTAAATTGTTAAATAAGCGGGCTTAAGTCTATTGACAGTGGCATTGATACATCTGCCGTCGACTTCTATAGCATCTATAGTATTTTGTCCGAAATGTGCTCTAATGCTTTATGCGGTCCGGTGTATGATTGGTCCAGGGAATGCCTGTTACTTTCTACTTTGAGGAAGACGTGAGCAGTTATAATAATAAGCAGTAAAAATCTGTACGGAAAAATAACTTAGGTCTAATATGATGAGAGGCCATAACTTTTGCATAATTATGCGGAAATCCTCAACAAAAATTCGTGAGTTGCTCGGCATTTTTTCAGAAGAAAAAACTCACCCGGTATTTTGAGCATAGTGCCGAAAACTAATTCCGCTACAAAAGTGCCTAGATCCTTTTTGAAATAAGTTCTTAGTCCGAGTAATATTATTGGTAGTATATCAGATTCAGTTTCACCGTGGCACATTAATGTAGTTTTTAAAGAGCGATGCCATTGTTTGATGATGCCATTAGATTTTAAATGGTATGCAGTTGTCCGACAACGTTTAGAAACGACGATTTTGGTTAATGCGTTGAACAACTGCGTTTCGAATTGCGAGTCCTGATCAGTTGTGATCAGGCGTGGAGCTCCAAATCTGGCTACTCAGTGAGTGAAAAATATCTTTGCCAATGTGTTTGCAGTACAATTCTGTAATAGCTTCCGGCCAACGAGTAAATCGGTCAATCATTAATAAATACCTGAAACTTTTAGATGGAGGTAGAGGACCGACGATATCGATATGTACGTGCTCGAGTATCTGATACTGGTATTTTGGTAGACGAGGTATGGTTATGTCGATAAATTTTAGATTGCTGGCATGCTAGACAAGTGCGAACACACTCTTTAATGTCTTCAGCCATGGAGGACCACACAAATTTTTGCGCGATTTGCCGGTGAGTTGCTCTGCTGCTTGAATGAGACATTGAGCAGTTATAATAATAAGCAGTAAAAATCTGTACGGAAAAATAACTTAGGTCTAATATGATGAGAGGCCATAACTTTTGCATAATTACGCGGAAATCCTTAACGAAAATTCGTGAGTTGCTCGGCATTTCTTCAGAGGAAAAAACTCACCCGGTACTTTGAGCATAGTGCCGAAAACTAATTCCGCTACAAAAGTGCCTAGATCCTTTTTGAAATAAGTTCTTAGTCCGAGTAATACTATTGATGCACCATGTCAAAAACTCATCTTCGTAATGATCCAGAAATGTATGGTTTGATTTTTTTTGAAGTATCATAGTAAATGTTAGATGCTGTTTTCGATAAGGTAAACTTTTTAAGCTTCAAAGAGAGTTGATGTAGTTGTTTCAGTTGCAATTCGTCGTCTGAGCTTCTGCAATCTCTTGTATATCGAGACTATCGGTATCACGATAGTGTCGACACGAGATAATGCATCTGCTACAATGTTTTCAGCATTTGAAATGTGACGTACATCGGTTATGAATTCCGAAATGAAGATTGATTTGGCGACATTTGATTCGATTTTCTCGTATAAAGGTTTATGATAATAATGTGAAAGTTTCGTCTCTCTAACATATATCGGAAATGTTTGATAGCCGTATAGATAGCTAATAATTTTCTATATGGGCTATACTTTGTTTGCGTAGGCGTGAATTTCTTTGAAAAGAAACTGAGTAGTTGTAAAAATCCGTTGCTGTGCAATAGCAATACCGCACCGATTACTTTGTTTGAGACGTCTGTTTGCAACGCAAGTGTTGCCTTGCTGTCTGGAAATACGAGCGAGATGGCTTGAGTAAGATGTTCCTTAACTCATTGAAAGGATTGTTTGAGCTCAGAAGTCCATTCTATTTTCGCATTGTTGTTGCATTTACGCCTCGAGATTGCATTTAGCAATGATGCTTGCATGCTTGCGAGATTTTTGAGAAACCGGTTATAGAAATTGAGCATTCCCAAGAAACATCGAAATCCTTTGATTATAGCTGATTCCTGAAATTCAGCGATAGTTTGGATTTTTTTGGGTAAAGATTTGATATCTTCAGCGCTGATTATATGTCTCAGAAAATTAACAATTTTCTGTCCGCATTTATTCGGATTGATTGCTATGCTGTTAAAGTTTGTCGAACAGTATTTTTAGATGCTCCTTATGCTGCGTTTCGTCCTATGAAGCGATTAAAATATCATAAATATAAGAAGTCAAGTCCTGCAGTTATCTGGTCCATAAATCTTTGAAAAGTTTGTGTTGCGAAGTCCGAATGTCATATAAGGAAATTCGAAAAGTCCGAACGGTGATTACGATTTTTAGAATATCCGATTCGCGGACTGGAATCTGTTGATATGCATGTACTAGATCTACTGCAAGAATTGAGTAACGATCTGGCAAGGTTACCTCATTGAGTTTGCAGTAATCTTCATACGGACACAAATCGCTATTTTTCTTCTGCACGAGATGTAAAGGACTAGCCCAAAGGCTATTAGAAAGTCTACATAAGCCTCGTTGCATCATGTACTCAAACTTTTGTTTAGCTGCTTTGAATTTTTCTGGACAGAATCATCTGGCTTTGATTGACACGGGGAGGACCCGTTGTTTCGATTACATGTTCTACCCCGTGTGCGATTTGTTTATGCGCGATCGATATCTTAGTTATTTCAGGAAACTTGCTTAGGATCTCTTTTATGGGCAGCCAACGTCGGCCAACGCTATAAACGAGGACTAGCTTTGTTGACAAACTGAGCAGAGACTTTAAGAAACGTGTTACCGTCGATCAAATGCTTATGCCGTATATCAGGCAGCAAGTTGTGCTAGAAAATCCAATAATATTAGGTGTACCACTTTGCTTCCGCCGTTTTTTTTCCGAAATTCGAGGCTTTATTGTAAAAAACTGATTATACATTTATGATTCGAAATATTGTCCATCGCTGGCCACTACTTTCTCCCATCTTTCGGGTAGCATACGAATTCTGCGTCGAAAAAACTGGTCATCTTTTGAGGCTATCCACGAATCGATCCAATTTTTTACTTCTTCATAAGACCGGAAGTGCTGATCAGCCAGGCCGTGTGCCATGATCGAAACAAGTGATAGTTAGAGGGAGCATACGTCTGGAGAATACGGCGGGTGGGGAGGATGGGTAGGACTTCCCATTTCAACGTTTCCAAGTATGTCTTGACCACTTTCGCAACATGGGGTCGAGCATTGTCATGCTACAAAATCACTTTATCGTGTCTCTCGTTGTATTGCGGCCGTCTTTCAATGCTCGGCTCAAACGCATTAATTGCGTTCGATACCGATCGCCTGTGATTGTTTCAGTCGGTTTTAACAGTTCATAATACATTACGCCGAGCTGGTCCCACCAAATACAGAGCATGATCTTGGAGCCGTGAATATTCGGTTTGGCCGTCGACGTGGAAGCATGGCCGGGAACTCCCCATGATTTTCTGCGCTTGGGATTATCGTAATGAACCCATTTTTCGTCCCCCAGTCACAATGCGATGCAGAAATCCCTTCCGTCTTTGCCTTTCAAGCAGCTGTTCACAAGCAAACAAACGCCGTTCAACATCTCTCGGCTTCAATTCGTACGGCACCCAATTTCCTTGCTTCTGAATCATTCCCATGGCTTTGAGGCGTTTTGAAAGGCTTGTTGAGTCACTCCTAATGATCGTGCCAATTCTTCTTGATTTTGACACGATCTTGCTCAAGTAATGCCTCCAATTCTGCATCTTCGAAAACCTTCTCTCTTCCACCGCTATGCCGGTCTTCGATGTTAAAATCACCATTCTTGAAGTGTTGAAACCACTCGACACGTTCTTTCACTAATAGCGGCCTCACCATAAGTATTTGAGAGCATTCGATGAGCCTCAGCCGCAGATTTCTTCATATTGAAGCAAAAAATTAAAACCTCTCGCAAATGACGAGAATTTGGCTCGTAAACTGACATTTTCAATCGAGAATAACTTTGCAGACACAAATCGACTAATGTTTCTATGGGGTTATGTTGACAGATGCCTAAGTTTATTGTATGACGTCTATGATCTATTTATTTCGACCACCACTTACCATTAAAGCCATCTATAGGAAAACGGCGGAAGTAAAGTTGTACACCTAATAAAGGTATCCATATCGGCGAATATGAAAGGCCATTGAAAAACTCGACGGAATCCCAAATCAAGCTGGAGTAATTTTTGTCCATATGTAAGGATGATTGTTCCATTTGCAGTGTTGAGTACCCGATCGTTAATGTAAATACGATGATCGCATCTTGAGACAGGAATGATCGAGACATCCGCTTCAGTTCACCGAAAATTCGTTGAACGGTCTCTGACTATGAGACGGCCAAATTATCTACTGCCGGGGATAATTCAGCCTTTAGTTCCTGTTTCGTTAATTTTCAGCTGCAGGGCCAAATATTGCGTATATTTGGTAGCTTTTTCGCCAAAACGTATATAAAACGTATAAACATGATACCAGCAAGGCTTGCTCTCCGATTGTGATCTTGAACGGTTTTTGCGACGAGAATTCCGCGAGGCCTGTGACTTGCCACGCGATAAACAAATTTCCAATTTCTCCACCTGATCTAAAAGTGCGGATTTTGCGAATCTGCCGAATTGGCTTTTGTCAGTATAACTGCTATAACAGCATTAACGCCAACGGATAGCACATCTTTTATTAGATCTGCTAGTTGCGATAGCTCTTCGAGTTCGTGCTTAGTAGCTGTTAATATAGTCTGCACTTATTATGATAGGCACTGCAGTTATAAAAATTTAAGCACTTCCTCTGATGATTATTTTGCACGCGCGAGATCTCTCATCTGACAGAGCAATTGCGATGGACGACAGTCATCTAGATTAACCTCATTTAATAACTTACGCAATTTCTTTTCGACGTTATCCGCGAAGCTTTTAACTAACCTGTTTTTGAGCGTATCTATCCGTCGAAGATTAAGTATGATATCGCTAACTTCGATCAAAGAATCATCAAGGCACTGTCACATAATTATATTTCGTCTCATCTACAGTTATACCCGCGATGAGAAATTAAGTTTCCTTTTGTACGAATCATAGGTCTGGCTTCGAATTCCAAAATGCAATTCCACGCACGACGTGGATTTGATTCCGACTCGCGTAAGTGCACTTCAATTATATGCGACGATGCACCGCTGCCCTGATAGCCCGAGGGATGATCGCCTGAGCCACTAACCATGTCTGCGGCTTATTAGGACGCGCGCGTTAGGTTAAATGAAACGCAACACAATCACATTGGGGTCACCAATCTGTGATTACGTTGTGGCTGCTGTGCTCAATATGGCGCCGAGTGTGTCTGGGCGTCGACGATGACTAACTAACGGCGAAAGATAATTGGCGGGAAATCATTAAGTTTGCAAATAAATGTTATTAATTCTGATTTATATGCTTTAAAGCGGTTTAATACAAACTCAAATGATTGTTTAGAATGTACATGGGCATCAGTTCGCCAGATGCCTTGTGCGTTCAACTCGTAACCTAGTTACGAGTTCGAATTTGCCGACGCTCTACATAGAGCTGACTTGCTCCGACAAGATAGGAGACAATCTAATTACCATACTTGAATATCTCAGCATTATGGGCCAATATCCAATCCTAATCCTAATCCTATCTTTATCCTTCCAGAGCGTGCGTCTGGAGACAAGACGCAAATAAGTAGGCCTCCTCGTGGTTCCCCGTAGGCACGAGACGTCTCGAAGATTCGAGGCGTGTTGCGGCGAAACTGCTCCCTGCTTCCAGCAGAAACGCTGCTGGGTTTTTCCATCGTCTTTCTTGGGATGATTGAATGGGACGAATGGTGGATGATAGTCTATCACATATACCTTTATGAGTGAGGTGGCACGTTCGCCCCGTCTTCGGGACGGGACTGACATTAACTGTTTAGAACGTACAGATTACAAAAGTAGAGACGTGATTGCGTGCGTATGACGGCTTAGATATCGGTATCGCATTACTAGGTTAGAATATGAAAAATTAAGAAAAATCTACAATATATTAGGTGTACAATTTTGCTTCCGCAGTTTTTTTTCCGAAATTCGAGGTTTTATTGTAAAAAACTGGTTATACATTTATGATTCAATGTATTGTCCATCGCTGGCCATTACTTTCTCCCATCTTTCAGGTAGCGTACGAATCCAGCGTCGAAAAAACTGGTCATCTTTTGAGACTATTCACGAATCGATCCAATTTTTTACTTCTTCATAAGACCGGAAGTGCTGGTCAGCCAGGCCGTGTGCCATTGAAACAAGTGATAGTCAGAGGTAGCAACGTCTGGAGAATACAGCGGGTGTAGGACTTCCCATTTCAACGTTTCCAAGTATGTCTTGATCACTTTCGCAACATGGGGTCGAGCATTGTCATGCTGCAAAATCACTTTATCGTGTCTCTCGTTGTATTGCGGCCGTCTTTCAATGTTCGGCTCAAACGCATTAATTGCGTTCGATACCGATCGCCTGTGATTGTTTCAGTGGTTTTAACAGTTCATAATACACTACGCCGAGCTGGTCCCACCAAATACAGAGTATGACCTTGGAGCCGTGAATATTCGGTTTGGCCGTCGACGTGGAAGCATGGCCGGGAACTCCCCATGATTTTCTGCGCTTGAGATTATCGTAATGAACCCATTTGTCGTTCCCAGTCACAATGCGATGCAGAAATCCCTTCCGTCTTTGCCTTTCAAGCAGCTGTTCACAAGCAAACAAACGCCGTTCAACATCTCTCGGCTTCAATTCGTACGGCACCCAATTTCCTTGCTTCTGAATCATTCCCATGGCTTTGAGGCGTTTTAAAATGACTTGTTGAGTCACTCCCAATGATTGTGTCAATTCTTCTTGATTTTGACACGAGTCTTGCTCAAGTAATGCCTCCAATTCTACATCTTCGAAAACCTTCTCTCTTCCACCGCTATGCCGGTCTTCGACACCAAAATCACCGTTCTTGAAGCGTTGAAACTACTCACGACACGTTCTTTCACTAATAGCGGCGTCACCATAAGTATTTGAGAGCATTCGATGAGCCTCAGCCGCAGATTTCTTCATATTGAAGCAAAAAATTAAAACCTCTCGCAAATGACGAGAATTTGGCTCGTAAACTGACATTTTCAATCGAGAATAACTTTATGATGCAGACACAAATCGACTTATGTTTCTATAGGGTTATGTTGACAGATGCCCAAGTTTATTATATGACGTCTATGATCTATTTATTTCGACCATCACTTACCGCTAAAGCTATAGGAAAACGGCGGAAGCAAAGTTGTACACCTAATAAGCATTTTTTTAACGACGCGAGCAATTACCTAATGACATGAATAGTAGTTACCGATGTCGATCTTGCAATGAACATAAAAGGATGATTAATCTTACCGAGCACTAACTTAAAATCTATCACTGAGGCTTACAAAAGATCTGCACGCAGAACGTCGTGACATCAGAGAGAGAAAGAGAGAGAGAGAGAGAGAGAGAGAGAGAGAGAGAGAGAGAGAGAGAAAAGAAAATCGGAAAAAGAACTGAGCGTCACAACGCTTACAACGTCACAACTATATGGTAGCAGTACAAAAAGTGTACATAATATTATAGTACAACGTCAACACTGTACCTATACTGCATACTATTCAGGTACATAATCAATACAGCGTATTACAATATTATCGACAGAAGAGAGAGATTGTGGAGATCTTTAGTCAAAGATGATATACATGATAACTAGTACTACAACATGATTTTCTAACCTGAAAATAATCGTTATAACATTAAAAGTAAATATTAAACAGTAGTTGACTGGATGTTCAGTTAAACTGGACAAATTTCTCAATCAAGACCATATATTGAACAAATGTATCATAACTATACATCCATGGTTATATAGGTGATCGTGGATCATCGAAGTGCAATGGTTTCCATACGATTTCAGGATAGGTAATTTCGAGGATAGTGGATGGTTGACCGCGTCGAAGCACTATAAAATTAGTTCTCGAATTTAGGGAAAAACTTTTTTTTTATCATAATTTTATGAAGTGTATTTTGGAATAAGATATTAATCAGTAACAATACTCATTTTAGCAATAAAACTATAAAATTAATGTATTATTGAAAACATTACTAGTCAGATAAAATCCTCAGTGATAAAATATTATCACTGGCAAAAATTCATTCAGCTTGCTATAAAATACTATTGAAAATGCCATTCAATGAGTTTTTCAATGATACTTTTAATAGTAAAATCTATTTTTTCGCGATGGAGTATGCTCGCCTGCAGCGCACCGAGAGTGAACGAGATAGCGAGTTCCTTCTCACACAATCACTTGTTTCAAGCGACTGAAAATGCTTTTTCAGCAATCTCGTCCTCGGTCATTCGGTCCTAGGCATTAATAAGGGACAGAGGACATTCTAAATATAATAACATATAAGTTTTAATAAATTGTAGTAATAGTGTATCCCTCCCATTAATCCAGAATAATATGGCTGTCAAAGTCTCGCTACAAATGCTTTGAAGCGTTTGATAGACCAATTAGAAGAAAGAATTTACAAACTGACCAATTAAAAAACGCGCTTCAAAGCATTTGAACATCGCGTTGATCATACTCTATAAATCATATTAAAACGCAACAGTTTACGAGATATTTAATTGTTTACAATTTTCATGCGCGTTATATACCTCTCCTTCATAAATTCGAGTAGCAAGAATAGTTCAGTAGAAGTAGAATTTTACCGGAAAAAAATTATAAACCAGCATTTCTCTTCACAAAAGGCCTTCAGAAAAGAAATGTGTATATTTGGGATTCGAGACTTGTGAAGAAAATATGCGAAAAAAAATCGAATAGTTGCAAAAAGTATGTTCTTCGCTTATAAAACGAAAGATATTGATTGAAAAAAATTCGGTGTATTCGAAATGCCTACAAAATAAGAATGACGTGGAATATTAAAATCGATCTGTTAGTTCAGTAGAAAAAAACAAAAAACATCTAAAAAGACCTTTTTTTCACTCACTCTCTTCATTGAGATTTAAATGCAAAGCTTTGAAATTCTCGTAAAATATAGTCCTCATAGTGACGACAAATCTAGCCCTGAACAAGCTTGAAATGTTCATTAGTTTTTGCAAAAAGCCATTTGTTCACTAAAAATCTGTCTGCGGAAAACTTAATTTCTTCATCTTTGAGCAATCGCAGTTTACAACAATAGCAAGGGGTGATTATTCTTCTTCAAGAGTTGCACTATCACGTACACTTAATAATAAAACGATTTAAACTATTATAAAATAACTTTAAAAAGTGAATATCATTTTGCATATAAAAAAATGGAAATAATTTCGTTAATTCGCATCATATCAATAGCCGAAGCATTCGAAATGTGACATTTTTCTACGAATTTAGAAAAAAAATTATCTTCCGATTATTAGGAGTCGAAATAACAATTTTTTTTTTAAATTAGTTAATTAACTAAATTAGTTAGTTCTAGTTTTTAAGATTAAAAGTTCCGTCTAGCACCAATTTATAAGGAAAAATTAAATTTATTGTTTAAAAAATCTCTAATTGTAATCATGAAATTTTTAGTTTAAAATTTTTTCTTTCTTTAATTTTTTCGGTTTATTACTAAAAAAATCATGTTTGAGTATGGAACGCATGTTTGATTAACAAATTTAAGTCATATTAGCTATGTTTATTTATTTAATATGCTGTAAATGTCTAATTGGACAATTAAATGTACGGAATTATCAGTATAAAATTGTGTTTTTGTGAATTTAATTGCAGATGCAAATATGACATATGTAAACAAATAATTAATAAGTAATTTGCCAAATGTTCATCAGACATGCATACTCAATATGATTTTTTCAGGAATAAACCGAAAAAATAAAAATTCAAGAAACAACTAAAAATTTCATGATTATTACAATTACTTTGCAAAACATTTGGTTAAGCTATTTGTTTATATCTCGTCGAGCTATCCCAGATTTAAAAAATCTAAGAAGTTTTCCATGTCAATTTATTGCTGATGTAAATATAAATTTAGCAAATTTTAACACACGAAATCAAATACGCGCGAATCGCCGAGCGGACTGATTTTCCTCACTCGACTGCGCGCCGATTTCCCTCCAGGGTTATTTTATTTAAAACCTTTTTTTTAAACAAATGTTTAAAACATGCTTTAAACATCAGATTAAATTAAATACGCTTTTTTTTAAAACAATTTAAAACAAATGTTTAAAATGTTATTTCTTTTTAAATGTGTTTTTAAAATTACTATTTAGTAAAGGAGAAGGTGATACTCCAGTTATTTTACACTTTATAATTTGTTTACTTGGTTAATAATGAATATTTAAATTTAAAATTTGACAATTACATTAAAATATTGTTGAATCGATTCTGGATTTAAAATTACGAAATATTTATTATTTAGGATACTATTAATAAAAATGTGACAACATTGCATAATGGCGAATCGAAGAGAAACATGGATGATAATGTGGCCTTCCATAAGAATAATCTTCGAAAGTTAGTTTTGTTTAGACAACATTAGTTTGGTTATAAAATTAACAAGTAGAGTGTATTGCAGAATATGTATTGTATACGTATATGTATACAAATATATATA
>NW_017259546.1:16598-20082 GCF_001594045.1 Atta colombica | reverse complement strand
GTGTTTTATGATATTATGTAACGAAATAATTGATAAAACAAAATCGACATCGCTTCTTCAACTTTTTATTTTCAATTATTTAAATTAATGTCCGGAATCCTCTAATAAAATATCCTTTTATAACTATTTGTACTTATTATTATAGAATATTAATAATGTAGAGATATCTCTTTTATATTTTACTTCTATTATAAAAAAAGTAAATGGAATTACTATAATAAATGCGTATATATATATATATATATTGGGTTGTCCGGAAAGTTCGTACCGAAGGAAAATTTGAAGGAAAATTGAAACGCAGAACATTTAAATTTTAGTATACATTTATTAAATTATATAGACTAGTCGGTAGGAACTTTCCGGACAACCCAATATATATATGTATATATATACACACATGTATACATATAATTTTATGTATACAGGGTATTTGGAAAATAATGATAAATCTTTCGCATAGGGACAGAATGGACTAAACTGAAAAGAAAAGTCCTCTATCATTTTCCAATTAACAAGATATTAATTGCTAAAAATCGAAAAATTGGTCTTTAATAATTTTTTACTCAAATACTATCAACTTTAAAAAAAAACTGACAAGAGATAACAATTGTTAATTTTCTTTTCATAGAGCTCTAAGAATTTTTTTGGAATTCTTTCAGAATTTTTTAATACCATATTTTCTTGTATTGATAAAAATGAGAAAATATAAAGTATTAAAAAAGGTTGATAACAAATTCTGAAAAAATTCGTAGTTCTATGAGAAGAAAGTAAACAATTTTTGTCTTTTGCAGTTTTTCTGTAAAATTGATAGTATTTGAGTAAAAATTATTGAAGATCAATTTTTAGTAATTAATATCTTGTTAACTATTACGAAAATTGCAAAATGATAGAGTACTTTTCTTTTCAGTTTAGTCCATTCCTATCAAAAGATTTATCATTAGTTTTCAAATACCCTGTAAGCAGCTCGACAACTTATAAAAATCTATAGTAAATTATAGATTAATGTTACTAGCACTACAATTCAAGGAATAATTATTTTGAAATAAAAATCTCAAAAAATAAAAATCTCAAAAAAGAAGCCGTGAGTAATCAATATGGATAAAGAACCATATTAGCAAAATGCCATACTATTGTTTAAATTTGCATAACTTAAAATATACATAGTCAAATAAAATGTTAAATAGCAAACAACACATTCAAATACATATATATTTATATGATAATACGCTCAAATCTTAAAAAAATGAGGGAGTAGGTGTAATTAAATGTTAAAATGTACCTCAGAAACGTTTCAAAATACTTGAAAGTAAAAATGCGTTTTAATAAAATATATATTTAAAAGGTGTTTTTTTTGTTTTAAATATGATTTTTTTTTCTAAAACTGTTTAAAACATATATAAAACATTAAAAACATGTTTTAAACAGAAAAAAAATCAATGTTTCATTTTTTTTTAAACACGTTTTTTTATCAACCTTGCTTCCTTCACTCCGCTCGACGCACTTGCTCGCGTTCTTCAACTTTCCAATGATTTTAAACAAACTTTTTCGACAGCAAAAAATTCGAGAATTTTTCAACAGCAAATTTAATTCTTTCTTGACAAATTGGCCAATTGACCAGATGGAACTCTTAATCTTGAAAACTAGAGCCACAGTAATTTTTTGAAAAAAAAATTATTATTTCGGCTCCTAATAATCGGAGGGTAATCTTTATTTTTAAATTCGTAGAAAAATGTTAGATTTTGAATGCTTCACACAGCTTTGATATGATGCATATGAACGAAATTATTTCCATTTTTTTATATGGAAAAAGATATCCACTTTTTAAAGGCGTTTTATAATAGTTTAACTGCAAAAAGTTGTTTTATTATTAAATGATAGTTTCAACTCTTGAAGAAGAATAATCACCCCTGTAAATTGTTGTGCGACTGCTCAAAGATAAAGAAATTTGATAGTTTTCTACACACAAGTTTTCAGCGAACAAATGACTTTTTGCAAAAACTGATAAACAGGCTTGTTCAGGACTAGATTTATTCGTCATTACAAGGACATTTTATGAGAATTTCAAAGTTTTGCGATTAAATCTATGAATAGAGAGCGAGTGAAAAAAAAAGGCTTTTTCATCAAAAAGTTTTTTGTTTTTTTTCTGCTGAACTAATAGATCGATTTTAATGTTCCATGTCTCATTTTGTAGTTATTTCAAATACGTACATTTTTTTATATTGATTTTTTTCATACAATCAATATCTTTCGTTTTATAAGTGCTTTTTTGCAACTATTCGATTTTTTTCGCATAATTTCTTCACAAATCTTGAACATGTGCATTTCTTTTCTGACCTTTCGTCTTGAGACTTTCGTGAAAAGAAATGCTGATTTATATAATTTTTTTCCGGTAAAATTTTACTTTTATTTAACTATTCTTGCTATTCGAGTTTATGAAGGGGAGGTATACTATATAACGCGCATGAAAAATCGTAAACAATTAAATATCTCGTAAACTGTTGCGTTTTAACATGATTTATACTATTCTAGATTAAGAGGGAAGGGATATACTATTACTACAATTTATTAAAATTTACAATAAATTAAAATATACAATTAAATACAATTAAAATATACAATTAAAATTACAATAAACTACAATAAAATAAAATTTACAATAAACTATAATTTAAAACTTATATGTTATTTAGGAAGCCCCTGCCCCTTATTTGATCTAGGGCCGCCAAGCAATCGAGATTGCCAAGAAAGCAATTTCAGTCTCTTGAAACAAGCGACTAGTATGAGAAGGAGCTGTCTCGTTCACTCTCAGCGCGCAGGACAAGCACATGGATATGGATTCGTGCTTGTTGTGTTACAGTGTCGCACCATGATAAATGGCCGAACTTATAGGAGTGGAAGTGATTTTGACGACGAAATTTATATTGCGTGCCATTTCGTTATTATTTGCTTAATTGTGAAAATGTGACTTGTCTCGTACTTATCAAAGTCTTATCAAAGTCCTATTAAATTATCGATGAAAATTAAAGTTATCTTAGAATTTTATATGTATATTTATTCGTTTTAATAGTTGTCGAACTGTGGATTTCTGCCTAAATATAGGTTCACTTTACGTGCCTTTTACGATCATTTACTGACTGTCAAGGAACGAAAGGGTAGTTTTCATTGATTTTTACAAGTGTTTTAAAATGATCTTTCATTTCGTTTCATCCAAATTGTCTTTATTTAAAAATGGCACGTAACAAATTAACGTGTCATTTCTTGCTTCTGACGTCATGATTCAACATGGCCACCACTAGTTAAGAGCCTTAACAACATATGTCAAGGTCAAGATCATCGGAGCTGTTTCCGTTATTGTCAACATTTATCTTTTTTTTTATCTGAAATAAACTTTCAGTAATTTCATTTTATTTATATATATCTTATTATATAATATATATTTTATTTATTAATCTATTTATTAATCTATTATATCCTAAATAATATC
>NW_017259546.1:15823-16498 GCF_001594045.1 Atta colombica | reverse complement strand
AAAATTTTATACACATAGTATTCATTATTCATAAACAATAAAATAAAGAACTTGATCATAGTACTGAGTAGTGGCACATCCCAATAAAATTTTTTCATACATGAATATGTATAAATATATAATATATAATAAATATTCATAACATATATAATCATATATGAATTATGTTCATCCATATTTAGTAATGTGTATAAATTTTTGCATTCATTTTAAAACAAAAAACAAGTTTGGAAAAATATAAAAAAAATTGCTCATACACAATTATGTATAATTTTATATATAATTATACATAAGTAAGTTTTTTCTTTCAAACTTGATTTTTTCTAAAACAAATAGTATTACTCTTTTATAATAATTATTTTTAATATTTGCACACTATTATTATTTCTGTTACGCTAAAAAGTAATTTCACAAAAGGAAGAGGGATGTATGAATAAGTATGGACATATTTTATGATTATACATGTTTATGAATATTTTTATATGTATTTATACATATGTGTGTGTATACATATTCATACATAATAATTTTTTACTGAGACACAGATACACATAACAAGTTTTCACTTTTTTTATCTTAATGCAAATTATTTTATCACATTTTCGTTTTTATCAATGCATCTCTTCCCTAAAAGTTTTAATAATATTACAAACCTTGTAAAATACCAAGGTACAC
>NW_017259546.1:13213-15723 GCF_001594045.1 Atta colombica | reverse complement strand
CACACACACACACACACACACACACACACACACACACACACACACACACACACACACACACACACACACACAAAACATAACGCATACATACACATTTAGGAATAACGTTTCTAATTAAATTATTTCTAATTTATCTGTTATTTTCAAGATGTTTGTAATATTGGTTTCTGATATTGGATCTAAAATAAAAGCATATATTTGTAATAACTATAATATAGCTGACAATGCACACGTAAAATGTGCTTTGTCACAGATTTTCAATCTTATAAATTCATGTATATTTGTACGTGTAAATTAATAATGGCTCTAATTTTCAAATGCATGTAACATCAAAAAAATTATTTATTTACAAAGAATTTCTTATTCCATGTTCAATTCAATAATTTAAAGAACAAGGCATTCATAGGCGTAAATTATTTTCTTCAAAATTAAAGTACCTATTATCCTATATTACGCTTCTATTTATAAAATATATAATATAAAATTTTAGTAATTTCTTCAAATCGCACGGTCTTTGCCATTAAATTTAAAGCATCAATTTTTTCGTTTCATACATACTAGAAGTAGAATGACAAGAGATAGATTTCTTCCGTTTTTTAAATCAAAGTGCGATCAATTCGTTTTAATGTGTGCATTAATATAATAAATTAAGAATAATATTATATTCTCTCTAAATTGTATTTTTGTTGCACAACAGTATTGATTTACAATTCATGTACATATAATGGAGAGATAAATATGCATTGAGAAGAAGCAATTTCAATGCACTATAATCAAGTATGAGCGTTATCTATAAAACATGCAAGTTTCTGTGATTTATTTCATTTTTTTTCTTTCTCTATAAAATCCAACACCAGACATTCATGATAAGATCACAGATTAGCAAAATGAATTGTGTGTATCATGAATATTACACTATTATCGGTACTTATTGTGAAGATCAGTCTATAAAAGAAAATTCTACAAAATATTTTTTTGCAATTAATCAATCTTTTTTTGTACTCCTTCGAACTAGATGTTTCACGATTTATGAAATCGTTTAAATATCCTATTTTTTAACTAATTTTTAAATTAATAAAGATATTGCAGCGCAACATATTTTTTAATATATGTATTATTATTGTGCCACCTATTTACATGCATTTCTTATTCCTCAGTCATGTTCATCAATCATTAATTACTGGAAATATCATGATTTATTCAGAAAAGATTTTTTATATTATCACATAAATTACTATTAGAATTTCATGCCATAAAAATTATTAAATACTAAAATATAAGCATACAATGCTTTTATATGTTCGAGTAATGCTTTTATAAAATTTGCTACAATTTGCTACAACACGCTGCACAATATCTCGACAATATCACAATTAAAGATCTCTCTAATTTTCTGAAATTGGCACTGTTGTATTTAACGAACAATGTTTTATTTTGTCTATTTATTTTAGCATCAATCACAATTAAAATTGCAATTTTTTAGCTAAAGAAGCTCCTTCTATTGATTCTAACAGTTTTCTTTTCAAACTAGGTTTTTCTTCACGTTGACGTTTAATGATCATAGGTAGAGGCAATTTAGGTCCAGCTGTAGGTGCAGGTTTATTACTAAAGTATGGCATTTGCAGTGCTTGATCACATGTACATCTTTCTAATGGATTCACATTCAAGAGACTAGCAATTAAGTCAAGAAGATCATCGCCAGCAGCAGTAAATATATGCTTCAAAGGCATGCCAGGAAAGGGCTTGAATTGAATAAAATCTGGTAATTCAGTCATCCCCTGCCATGTTTCTTCCGTTGGAGTGCCTAATGTCTGAATAACAAAAATACATCAAGACAAAGAAATAAAATAACTTTTTTAGTTATATATTTTAGATCAGGCCAATTTGAGCTTTGAAGCCAAAATGCAAAACCATCAATTCAGAAAAATTCAATGTAAGATTTCACGAATTATAAATTATCGAAAAACATCGATCACACACATATCAATACTTTAAACTCTGAAATCTTATCCATATGATTGATTTTTTGCTTCAATGACTTTGTGTTTTGGCTCTAAAATTTAAATTAGACAGATCTATTTTAGATCAATGTATTAACCTGAAATATTTTTGTGAGTTGATCTAAATCAGATTCACCAGGCAAAAATGGCACTCGCAATAGAAGTTCAGCTAATATACAGCCTACTGCCCACATATCAATGCCAGTCCCATAAAGTCTAGCACCGTAAAGTAATTCAGGCGCTCTGTACCATCTCGTGACTACTTGATGAGTATTTATCCGGTTAGGTGATCCAAAAAATTTTGCTAGGCCAAAATCTCCAATTTTCAGAACACCTTCTGAATTTACCAATAAATTATTTGGCTTTAGATCTCTGTGGAGTATCCAATTGAAATGAAGATAGTCAAGGCCTTGCAGGGTTTGAATCATATATGTCTTTATGTTAGCTGCGGTTAAAACTATATTGCTATCTTTTATTATCACTTCCAGATCAGTGTCCATAAAATCGAAT
>NW_017259546.1:1982-13113 GCF_001594045.1 Atta colombica | reverse complement strand
TTATATAAATGTAAGTAAATGTAATTATTATTATTAAATATATATATATATAATAATCAAAATTAATGTTTACGCAAACTAAATTATAGTTTGCAGGTTTGCATATTATTTGCTTTTACAAGCTATTGAAATTTTCTACATATAAGAATTAAATACCTAATAAGCCAATGATATTGTCATGTTTTAACTCCTGCAGCAATTTAATTTCTCGTAAAGCAGTTCGATTTATGCCATCTCTAGCTTCAGCACGACTTCCAACTTTAATCTATATTTAAAAATATAAAAAGTTTATAATACAAATTGTTGTAGAAATATATATTTTTTATAATAAGGAAACTAACCTTTTTTACAGCCACAATTTTATTCGTCTCTATGTCTTTTGCCTTATAAACCGTGGCAAACTAAAGTAGACAACACAATTTCTCTACATTTATGTTTATTACATTTTTATAATTAATAATTGAATTATATTGCAATTATAAACAAAGCTGTGTAAATATTATACGCCTTAAATATTTAAAATAGGAATCATGATTATACGCTATTACAAGTAAAATTTATGTAATGCATACAAACGTTATAAAAATAAATAAATATACGATACAGTATGAACTAAATTATAAGAAATGATAAAAAAAACGTTCTAACCTGTCCTTCCCCCAGAAAATCGATTTTCTCATATCTCCGTACTTTTTCCGTCATCGTCAACAAAAGTTTATTCTAGTTTATCCCAAAGCTTATACAAGTTTTTTTTTAATATCTTATTTTCAAACCCGCGCGCGCGCGCGTGTGTGTGTGTGTATGTGTGTGTGTGTGTGTGTGTATAATATGCCTTGTATAATATTCTATTCTTCTCATTAGCAATGGTCTAAGGTTTATTCGCGTCGCATGCTCCAATATGTTGTAATATGCTCCTACTATAGTTTTATTCATTCCAATGCGCTTGATAGAGTGAGTAGGAGCTGTAGTAGGAGCATGTTGGAGTTTGCGACGCGAACAAATTTGCAGTTTCCATCGAAGATTTAAACCGGAATGTAGGAACTAACCAACTACAGTCGAGCATTCCCCTATCGTTTGACTATAGGGGAATACTTGACTGTAATTGGTTCTTACATTCTGATTCGATTTAAATCCTCGGTGGAAACTAGGCCAATGATTGGATAATATGTGTTTACATAATAATCAAAAAGAAGCACGCAAAAAATACAAGTGAACTTAGAGGCTCCGCACAATAAAAGGAATAAGAAAACAGAGAATAAGAATTTCCTATCAGAAACTGTATATTCCACAATATATGATTTCTGATAGGTTGAAATTCTTATTTTCTGCTCTCTGTTCCCTGTTGCTTTTATTATAGAGCCCTTTAGAGTGCATTCCATTTAAAAGTGGCAGCATCAAGAACGATGGTGGAAGAGAGATGGTGGAAAGATTAAAGCGGAGATCACAGACTCTTGCATAATGCATAAGGCATAAGAAATTAAACCAAGAGTTCTTTATTTCATGGAAAGGAAACGAAGGACTTCGATTGGTACATTTTTTTATTCATTACGTGTTATGTGTTATGGAAGAGTTTGTGCTTCTCGCTATATCTTAATGCACGGTCTACAATGGGCAGTAGTGGATTAAGAAATAAGCGTAGAAATTGACCAATCATAGTTGAATGCGAGAAAAATAATTAACTGATTGGTCGATTTCTACACCTACTCCTTAATCAATTACTGTTACTGCCCATTGTAGACCATGCATTAAGTGTCCCGTGTAAACGTAGTATATGAGAGGAGTTTTACGATTCGAACGCCGCCTAGCATTACCAATTCAGAAATCTGATTTTGACCACATTTTTCAAAGCCTAGTTTGGCCTCCTATACTTCATGATTTAAGGTTTCCTTAAATTTATCTTCAGATACTCTACAAATTATTTCATTGGCTACAAAGCATCTAAAGACCATTTTACATTGATCGTATCGTAGACGTCGCAAGTAGAGTTCTATATTAAGCTTAAAGCTGGTTCTACATTAGTTGCAAACCGATTGTAAGTTTGTTGCGATAGTCAATCTAAAGCTTGTATTTTTAAATTAATGCTTCATATTGGCTTGTAATTAATATAAAACCGACTTAAGAAAATGTCAAGTGTCAATTTGATCACGTGACCTGTTTTGAAAACACTGAAAATGAGCGTCAAATAAAACCCAGCCTTATGGAAAAATTTGTGCTTCCCGCTTATATGAGTCCTTATTCTTGAAGAGAAATATATACGAAAATCTAAGGAAATACTATAGTATATGTAACGCATACTATAACGTTCTCCTAGACTTTTGTATACGTTTCTTTTCAAGAATAGGGGCTATGGGTTATTTCAAATTCATTATCAACGCTAAAAATCTACAGTTTACTGTTATGTATACTGTACATTTTCACTGGCAGAAAATTTTGAAACACAGCCATAGTGCTCACTTTGCAAACGTCTCTTTAAAGGCTGTTTGCAGTACATGATACTTGTTTTCCTGCTGGATTGCTAGCTGGATTAAAATCCTGCCATCGTATTGGCGATACTTGCACAGCCAATACGGTGGCAAAATTCTAATCCAGCTAGCAATCCAGTAAGAAAACAAGCAGTTTCACTGGCCTAGTTTCCAACGAGAGTTTAAATTAGATTAGAATGTAAAAACCAACCAACTACAGTTGAGTATTCCTCTGTTACAGTTAAACGACAGGAGAATGCTCGAATGCTGTAATTGGTTGGTTCTTAGATTCTGATCCGGTTTAAATCCTTGATGGAAACTAGATCATTGAAACTAGACATAGGAAGATAGGAGATAAATTAAATATTTCTGATTTATTTATGTCTACATAATTCAGGAATCATTTGGGAAAATTTAGAAAAAATATTTGAACATTTGGATAATAGTATTTTTCTTGTTATTAACAAATTTTATCATGCGACAAGTTAGCAGATAGCGATTTTATTTAATATGTTTTATGAATGGAATTTCTTATAGCTCAAGGCTTTCTATTTTTATTGTATCATCCGAGTGAAATTTGCGAACGCAGTCTAACGTCTGAATTTCGGATTTCGGAGTATACATAAACTTTGACATAAGATGCGTTTGACATTGCAGAGACGTTTGTTTGCTCTTTTATCTCGAAAATCGTTTGGCAACTAGTATCTTTCTGTTACAGGTCATCTCATTTGCATTTGGTATTAACTAGATTTTCTAGAGCCAATTAAGCTGCTCGATTCACTCCGGATTCAACAACCGAGCTCGAAGAGCTAATGCAAATTTTCGTGCCTAAATTAAATTCATAACCTGTATATTTGTGATAATCCAATTGATTCGTTTTTTAATACATATATATTCATCTCTTTTAATACTTCTATTTTAAGTAGTGTATTTGAACTGTTATAATGTCTGAGTCTACAAACGTTCAAACAAATGCTATCAAATAGAAATTGATGGAGTATATTATGTACGATATTTGAGGAAAATAAGTTTTTAATTCTTTTTTTCTTTATGAATTTGAGGTTACGTGTTTGAAAACAAAGAATTTGCTAATTAATTTTTAGATCAAAACTTATTTCTATATGTTGCACATGTAGCACGAAATAAAATCAAACTTATTAATATATTAAAGATTCTAATATAAATTAAGTGATATATAATAACTTATAAATTTCAAATTTCTGAAATTTATTTTGTATTGTAGTATTTTCTTTTAAAAAAACACACTTTACGTATGAATCTGTTACATTCATGTGTAACGATATTTTTAGTATATAATTTAGTATTTAGTATATCAGTTTTCAATAGAAAAAAATTTTCAATTAATAGGATATTTTTTTATTTATTTCATAAAAATAAACAATTTCATTTTATAATCTAATCTTAAAGGACAGTTTACAGCTCTGTATCGTTCGGAATTAATTGGCACTCGGATTGCTTGAAGATCACATGATCAAGCTCGTCATCTGCTAGTCTTCGCATCTCAGATTTATATTGCCGAACGCACCTAAATTTTATAAAAATATAAAATGAAGATGATTTGTTATAATAGTACATGTTATTTTCTTTATTTGTAAATATTATTTAAATACAAGAAGAAAGAGATTTTATCATAAAATCGTTTGTCTATCTTTATTGGAAAATAAAAAAAAAGAATAAAAATTTAAATTTTTCTTCTTGAAATTTAAATAATATTTACAAATATAAATAAAAAAATAATATGTATTATAACAAAATTTTTTTTTCATTTTATAATTTTATATCAATGGAGGATGTTAAAAAAAAGTTGATTTTTGCCCATAAATGCGTAAGTAAAAGAAATACCTGTTTTTTGTAGATTTTGATTTTCTAAATACGATAATATTAATAAAAAGTTCAGGATCGATACCTTGAAAATTGAGCATGAACATGATATATTTGAACTAATTTCAATATTTGTTATTAAATTGTTATTTACTTTTCAATGTGTTCTCCAAGTGCCACAAACTTTTTAATAATTTTAGCATATTCAGGGAAGTATATAGGGTATACTGGAGAAGTAATACCTCTTGTTCGAAGTAGTCGCACCTGAATAAGAGGTGATTTAGAACAATTGGTCTTCACAGGATGCTCAGCTCTCACATATGACTCCTTGTGCCATACTCCGCATCGACCTGTGGGCTAAACTGTGTGAGAATCACCAGATATGGTTAAAAATAATGGAGGCAATATCCATTATTATTGCAGTGAGGGATTGAGAAAAAACCTCTTATTGACTCATGATCAAACTATTATGAATGTGATTGCAATCTGAACGGTTATACTGCGGCTCAAAAAGCAAGGGGAAACTACGCTGTCTTTCCCAAGAATATCATAATGATGTTCTGTAATAGTAATAGTATGTTTGGCGACTGAGCAATCGGCGCTGTTGCGCACCTAGGGCGAACGATGAGAAATGGATATGCGAACATGGACCGCTGGGCGACGCATGCAAAATTAGATATCAGTAATGGAAATGAAATGTTCGATGGCAAAATCACAATCCGAATGGCGACTTAGAATATCCGTGAATTGCGCCAGGTGAGCAAGCTGTCAATCCTGTGTGCTGAGCTGACCAGATGCGGAATGCTGGTGGCAGGAGTAGGGGAGACACACTGGCGGGGATATAGTCACTATAGACATGCGGAGTACGGGTATACTTCTCGGGCTCTCAAGAGAGCCCTGTTCTTAAGAGAACAGTCGCAATGATATTGCGCTACTAATTCACAATAAAATATAAAGAGCAATTCTGGGACATCGACATTAGCGACAGAATAATAACCATGCGTCTCAAAGCCTTCTGCAGCCTGAACATCGTGCAGATATATGCTCCAACGTCAGCTGCTACAGAGGAGGATCTCGATAACTTCTATGAATTACTAGAAGATTTTCTAAGACAAGAAAGAATGTACTATCATAATGGGAGATTCAAGATTGATAGAACTGCTATTGACATCTATATACGCATAAATACTATTGGCGCGTTTGGTGTGGGGGAGCGCAATGAACGTGGCGAAAAGCTTATTCCCTAGATAGCCAAGCGAGATTTAACATATGGAACAAATTGATGTAATGCATATATTGTTTTCAACTTGTCGACAATTGCTGTCATTGAAATCTAATGTGAAGTTAGTTCTGAGTTAGCAACAGAAGAGCAAATAGATTTCATGAGTTTACGAAATTGTAAGAGTATACATTGAGAAATAATAAGCTCGTCCCTATAGCAAACTGACAGCACGTCATGCACGCATGATGGTTGTCATCAGTTTACTGAATTCTAAGGAAGACTTTACGTGACATCAGAACAGCAGACAATTTGTAGAAACACCTTGACTTTAGTTTGGTGAAATTGAATGCGGAATAAGTGACGGCAAAAGGCAACATATTGCCCTTGTTTGACTATTTGGGTCAGTTCTGCTAGACAACGAGTTAACGATCGCGAATAGTATGTTTCGATACATATGCAGGTTATACACATGGATCTCTTCTGATAATCATGCTAAAAACTAAATTAATTTCATACTTATGCAAAGTCGTTGGAAAACATTCATAAAAACAGCTAAAACATTACCTAGTACATTGCGGCTCTGATCATAGGCTGTTATATTTTGCTTTCCATATGAAACTGAGAACAGCTAAAAAGCTAAAGACGAGTAACAAGTTTCCTGTTATAACGAATATACATGGATTTGTTAATAGACTCGATCACATCTTAATGAGTCCTCTCCGAGAGAACATCCGATTTGCAGATGAGCTATGGGTACAATTCAGAAACCGACAACCCTCGCCATTGCGGAGACGCACTTACAACAAGAAAAAATCCAGAAACAGTTATGGATCTCTAAGGAAATCGTACAACTTATCGAGAAAAGAAGAAGGATAGCGGCTATGGGTATGGACAATCAACGGATCAAAAATGAATTTAGGAGGATATCTGCTATGATACAAACCAAATGCAAACAGGATAAAAATGACTATCTGAATAATATTTATACTGAAATACAACAACACGTCAACAATCTACAAACCAAAGATATTTTCCAAAAATAAAAATGATCACTCGGAAAATGAAAATAAATACATGGTCAATTTACAATGAAAATAGAAAACTCATTATTAATATCAATGAGATAATAGAAACATGGAGAAAATATTGTGAGAAACTTTATACAGAAAAGAAATCATATACAACACCATACACAGAGGCAAGAGGAGCCCAACATACTATTAGAGGAAGTAGAGAAGTTGAACGAAACTGACACATAATAAAGCATCAGAGATCGATTGCCTCATGGCAGAAGTATACAAGGCAAGGGGTCCTAGACTAATTCAAATAATTCACCAAATCTGTTAAACGATCTGACTTACATTAGAATAGCCGAAGGAGTGGATTACATCTATCATTATTCCCTTCTATAAAAAAGATGCAACAAACAAATACAATAATTATTGCTTAATTGCACTCATAACACATAAAGTAAAATATTGCTATATATCATCTTAGACTTCAATCTTATACAGCATGATAACTTGTTCCGGAGCAGACTGAGTTTGTGAAAAGTTTGTGAAAAACCGTGGAACAAGAGAGCAAATCTTGAACGTGCACCAGCTAATAGAGAAATGTAGAGAATACTTCACACCGATGTGAGGACAAGTCAATAAGTTCTTAGAAAATCTGTCAGAGGGCACTCGTAGTATCATGTCACATTATTTTTTGACAAGTAGCTTTCAACTGATTACTATCAAATTTTGAGCGAAATTCATCGTGTGGTTTCATTTCTGTAGACGATTAAAATGAACAACTTTTGTATTTTTTTAAAATAGAAAAAAAGTTTTGCAGTGATCTACATATGAAAAATTTAATGCCGAAAGAAATCAAAATCGAGTTGCATAATGTTCATAGTACATCTGTATCAACGTTTGCGATTGTATACAATTGGGAGAATAAATTTAAATGTAGTCGTACATCCAAATGTGATGCATCACGTTCGGGACGTCTAATTGAGGTTGCTACGCCAGAAATCATCGATAAAATCCACGATATTATTTTGACTGATCAATGAGTGTGCAAGCTTGTTGAGGCCACAGATATATCACATGGCATAGTGATTTCAATTTTGCACAAACAATTGGGTATGAAAAAGCTATCGGCAAGATAAGTGTCGCGTTTACTCACTGATAAACGCGATCCTGTGACGATTTCAAAACATGTTTAGAGATGTTTCAACGTAATCCAGATGAATTTCTGCGTCGATTCATTACTGTGGACGAAACATGGATCCATCACTTCACACCCGAGACGAAGGAACAGTCAAAATAATGGACTTTACCGAATGAACCAGCTCCGAAGAAAGCGAAGACCGTAAAGTCGGCTGGAAAGGTAATGGTTTTTTGGGGTGCACGCGATATAATTCATATCGATTATCTTTCGTCGAAGCAAACGATCAATGGTGATTACTGCGCAGCCTTATTGGACCGTTCCAGCAACATTTTAAAGAAAAAACGTCCCCATTTGGCGAAGAAGTAAGTGCTCTTCCATCAAGACAATGCATAGGTTTACACGTGCCCAGCATCGATGGCCAAATTCAATTCCAATTATGAATTGCTTCTTCATCTAGCATATTCGCCAGATTAGCTCCCTGCGACTATTTTCTGTTTCCAAACCTGAAGAAATGGTTCAGAGAAAAGAGATTCATCACCAGAGAGCAGCTCATCGCCGAAACAGAAGCTTATTATATATTTGAAGGCTTGGACAAATCATATTATTCGGATGGGTTGAAAAAGAGAATCGAATGTATCGAGGTGAAAGGAGATTATGTTGAGAAATCAAAATCGATAAAAAAAATGTGTTTTATTATGTTTTTCTTAAAACTTATTGACTTGCTTTCGTACCTCTGCTTCATTGATTACGAAAAAGCTTTTGACAATATTAAACTTGTTATGGCCTACTCTACTCGATATGGGAATATCATGCCATCTAATAGACTGATAAAAAGCCTACGATAACAGTGCAGCCATTATAAAAATAGAAAACATCACATTGTAAAATTAGAAAGAGCGTGAAGTAGGGATGCATCTTATCGCACTGCTCTCCAACTTATACAGTAAATGCATCATGCGACATGTATTGGAGGAGTGAGAAGGAGAAATATCCATATCCTATCCAGGAGAAGTAAAGTTTTCTTACCTCCGACGACATACTCCTACTGGCTAACAGCAAAGAAGAATTATTGACTCTCCTCGATCGACTTGAGAGATATAGTGAAGTGCATGGACTACGCATTAATACGTCTAAGACTAAGATAATAATAGCGAACAGAGAAGATGAACAGCGGACACACTCCATATAAGAAAATATGAGGTAGTCGACAGGTTCGTATATATCGGAATCATAATATCCAACCGAGAGAGCTGCGAGGAAGAAATCCGTCGGATTCAGCTTGACAGAATGCGATGTCACAATTGATCAAAATATGGAGGAGTCCACACATCACCAAGAATACTAAAATAAAACTTGTGAGAACACTAATTTTCCTAATCTCTCTACGCGTCAAAAACATGGACGCTACGAGTGGCAAATCGATGGACGCCTTTGAAATATGGTGCTGGCGCGCGCCGTATATTGCTCATCCATGGACTGCGAGAAGAATGCTTCAGTAGTTGAGATAAGACTTGCCGGAGATTATCGAATGAGGTGTACGCAAAAATTTTGGGATTTTTTGGCCACATTAGTAGAGACAAAATGGAAAGATTGGTTGTGCAGGGAAAGGTGGATGGCAGGCGTAGACGTGGCAGATCGGTAGATTTTATTGAGGGTCTCCTTAAAATAAATAGCAACGGTGACCAGAACCGCCGAAAAAAAGAATCGATGGAAAAATACAGTCAAGAAAACTATAAGAGGCTCGAACAACATTAAGGATGAAGAACAAAGACATTATGATTACTAAATCACAAGATTGAATGGATAGATCATATTCATGGATAGATCATAGGAAGTCAAAATCTATAAAAAACACTATTTCTTTTATTTGTATTCTTTTAAACAAAAAATCGAACCTTTTTTAATATTCTTTAAAAAGAGCAGATTTTTGCCCAAAAAGATATATAAGTAAAAAAAAGTGTTTTTTGTAAATTTTTATTTCTTAAATATGATAAAATTATTAAAAAGTTCATTCGGGGAACATCAAAAGTAAGTAAGAATATTGAAATTCAATTTCAAATATTTCATTGTTCATGCTCAATTTTCAAGGTGTTTCCCTATCGATTTTGAACTTTTTATTAACATTATCATATTCAGGAAGTCAAAATC
Organism: Atta colombica; assembly: GCF_001594045.1. Taxonomy (NCBI): domain Eukaryota; kingdom Metazoa; phylum Arthropoda; class Insecta; order Hymenoptera; family Formicidae; genus Atta; species Atta colombica. The sequence continues at coordinate 3,285 of NW_017259546.1, read as the reverse complement.
TAAAAAACGCTATTCCTTACTTACATCTTTATGGGCAAAAAATTAGCTTCTTTTTAACATCATCATTTACTTCGAAATCTGAATATTCCAACATTAGATTGCGTTCGCGAACTTGATTCAGATGATAAATATAAAAAAATGTAGAAAGCCTTGAAATTATATAGATGTAATAAAAATATCATCATTTAATAGATATAATAAAGTATAAACAATTACATTTATATGAGACAACATTGGATAAGTGTCAGATAATCTAATCTCGCTTGGCCAATGTCGCGCGCCGTGATTAGCATTCGCTGTGTTCGACTTGATTTGCAAGAGTTCACATTCATTTTACTTCTCATCAAAGAGAAATAGAACAACATAACTCAATTATTTTTACGTTATAACTTTTTTGAACTTGGATTAAAACGAAAAATTTCCTACTTATAATTTTAAATAATTTAAGTAGCATTTATGATCTATTTTTAAATAAAAACTTTTTTTATTCAATTAGATCGAAAAATTGCATTTCATTCACAATATTGAATTGAACAATATTCACATTGCACAGAAATTGCTGATGTTATGTTTGAATTTAATTGAATTAAAAAAAAAAACTGTACTTTCTATTCACAATTCTGAATTGTAATATTCACGATGCACAGAAAATGCTAATATTATTTTTGGATTGAAAGGCAGAGATATGCTGTATGCAATTCATATATTGGCAATACAAATTAGTTCGGTCCGTTTCCTTAAAGATAGCTTCAGCTGTTGTGAATGGTTCATAATGACAACTGATTTTGACGGTTTCAGAGAGGTTAAACATCTGCTAATAATATTCAGTTTATATCGCTTTGAATTTCATACAAAAACCTTAATTTTTATTGTGTTTGAAATATCGAATTTTGTGTTAACCAAGCAGCATTTGCGGGAGGTTTTGATTTTCTGCTTTAATTGGAAGAAAAGTGCGGCTGAAGCCATCGAATGCTTGTCGAAGTTTATGGTGACACTGCTCCAACTGATAAATCATGTAGGGAATGGTTCGACGTTTCAAGGATGGAAATTTCAGCGTTGAAGATAAGTCTCGCTCTGGACAGCCAAAAAAATTCGAAGACAAAGAATTAGAGGCATTACTCGAAGAAGATCAGAGTCAAAAAAGTTTGCAGAATCATTGGGGATAACTCAACAAGCCGTTTCTGTACGATTGAGAGCCATGGGAATGATTTAAAAACAAGGAAATTGGGTGCTTTATGAACTGAAACCAAGAGACGTTGAAAGGCGATTTTTCATTTGCGAACAGCTGATTCAAAGACAACAA
>NW_017259546.1:0-1882 GCF_001594045.1 Atta colombica | reverse complement strand
AAAGACAACAGAGAAAAGGTTTTTTGCATCGAATTGTGACTGGAGATGAGAAGTGGATATTCTATAACAACTCCAAGAAGAAAAAATACTACGCTAATCCCGATCAATCGTTGCCATCGACCTCAACATCAACACCACGGCCATTCATGGTTCCAAGATCATGCTCTGTATCTGGTGGGACCAAAAGAGTCTTGTTTACTATGAGCTGCTGAAACCTGGCGATTCCATTACGGGCGATTGGTATCGGCTATAATTGATTCATTGATTTGAGCCCTGCATTGCGAGAAAAACGGCCAGAATACGAGCAAAGACATGATAAAGTTGTTCTTCTTCATGATAACGTTCGGCCTCATGTAGCTAAAGTCATAAAAAAATATTTGGAAACGCTCAAATAGGATGTTTTACCGCATCCGTTGTATTCTCCGGACATTGCTCCTTCTGATTATTGGTTGTTCCGAAAGATGCAGCAAGTCACCGGTTTACTTCTTTCGCAGAAATCGAAAATTGAATCCAAAATTGGATCGCCTCCAAAAACGAGTCATTTTTTCGAGATGGAATTCGAAAATTGCCTGAGAGATGGGAAAGAATAGTAGGCAGCGATGGACAATACTTTAATTGATCTGTTCATTCATTTGTTTTGAAATAAATGCATTTTTGAACACAAAAAAACGGACCGAACTAATTTGTACTCCCAATATAATATAAAAAATTTGAAAATATATAATATTATTAAATTAATTGCAAACTATAGTTCTTGACAAAAACGTTCTACTAAATTTTTACACAAAGCTAGGATAATTATCCAGAAGATGCTTCTCCCCTTCAGTTTCAATGAAATTATGTTCATTCGACGCGTTTTTTGCATGAAATGAAAGAATCTGATAGTTAAATGTTATACCTAATCCCGCGAAATATTTATCGTTAAAGTTGATGATTATTTAGAAAATCTGTCTTATAAGGAGATGGTACGAATTGCGAAATGAAACTACGAATTGGAATGTAATTTATACCATTCGAAAGGGATTAAGAATATAAAAGGTTGCATGGGCCATGGGCCCCCGTTTAAGAGAAATTTGCAAAGTTGAGCACTATTGTCCACATGGGTTGCTAAGGAGCAAAAAAAGTTAACAAAAAAAGATTTATTATTTATTATTTAACAATTGTTTTATTCCAAATAAATCATAACCCATGTGGACAGTAATACTTGGGGCGGCTACACTTCTGAATAATGCAGAATTACCAGTTTTCTATTAAATATGTAATATGATTACATATACACGAAAAAAACAATTATTAAGTAGATCAGCGCAGTGGTATCGTCTAGATTGAAATAATATATTTGTCTGTGATATATTATATAGTTAGGATTGCCAACCGTCCGGTTTTAATCCGGACTGTTAGGTTTTTAGGAGTTTTATCCAGTGTCCAGTTGGAAAATCAAACCAGACATCATATGTCTGGTTTGTAAGTACATCCAAATAATAAAATCAAATTTAGAGCGCCATAAGAAGTTACGTAACAGATCGCTTAATTTTCGTGGCGCTCTGCTAGGGCTACGTTCAAAAAGTGCGCTCAAGTGCATTTAGATATTATGTAGAAGACCTTAAAAAATCAAACATCGGTAATAATTATTCAATTGTTGTTTTCTAATATAAATATTATAAAGTTGATTATTTCACGTAATCTGCCAGCAGTTTATTTTATTTCGTGACGTTTATTTTATTTAATTCAATATTCTTTCGTTTTAAAGTGAAAAGTAATTGAGATTAATTGCTTTTGATATACATATGTGTAAAGATTAGGTTAGGATATCAACTCGAATTTTTAATACACATTTATCAGCATTGTTTGAAATCTCCCAAAATTTTTAAACGAAGTAAAT
>NW_017259545.1:2953360-2957502 GCF_001594045.1 Atta colombica | reverse complement strand
ACATATATAAAATAAATATAAAATATAAATATATTTTAATAGCATTTAAATTAAATACAATAAAAATTTTTAATAAAGTTTTTAAAGAGACATAAGATGCGCGTGTACATATAATATGTTTTAAAATTAACATTCTAATTTCCATAAAAGGGTTTCTGTTTTTTAATAACTTTTTTTTTAATTATCTAAATTTTTTCCAAACATTTGGTTTAACGAGATTATGTTTTTTGATAGCATACGCACTGCTACCTCATCATGCACGCTCGCGATCAGTGCGATCTTCTCTCAATCTAATAATATATCCAATCTTTTTCTCTTTATGTTCCAATACATTATATACACGTAATGTTAAAGCCTCAAAAGATCAAGGAGCTATCGAACAAGGTCAAAAAGGTAATTACGAGTGTTTTCCGCCTGTAAATCATTAGGAAAATATATGCAGTATATGGATTGCGTTAACTGCTATTAAATATTAAGTAACAAACGCGGTTTTGATTGCTGAGCTAACTTCATGCAATCAGCCTTCTCAGATCATATGATTGCGAATGGAAAGATAAAACACTGAGTTGCGATTCACTTGCGTTTACATTTAGGTTTCATCGAAGAGGCACATGATCTTTTCACTTCTAATTCTGAAAATGGAGAGCTTTCATATATGCCGAATGCAGCTTTTTTTGTATCGCAATTAACAAGATAAAAGTTCATTGCTCGTGCATTTTGCAATTATTTTCACTTGACATTGAAATATCAGTGAAATTCTTGATTTTTACATCTCCTTGCACTCAAATTTGTTCTAATCAAAGACACACACTAACCGACATTTCTTCCAATTTTCGATCTTGATGTTATCAAAGTAAAACATTTTCTAGGAGAGTATCCCTTTCAATTTCTAAAGTGACTTTCAAAGCGATTTCACAAAGCTTTTCTAATATATGCTCCGACATTCATTATGAAGCTCGCGCAAACTGGATGACAGAATTTTGCCTCTGTGAAGCCGTGATTAGGCTGTCACCACTACCGCCGCTATTCCTATATTCGCTCTCCATGGATTGAAGAATCATCTTGCTACGTTTCCTAGGCGGCAAAATTAACGTTTCCCGTGGTGGTATTACTAGATCCAAGGCCAAGTCAGGTGATGATGCTGGGCTCTCAGGATTACTGCACGGTGGCGTGAGTAACGGATCTCGATCAATTTTGACAATCCTGGCACCATATTCTTGTCTTTGTCGCTCTTCCTCAACCGCTTCTAAGGCAGCCTCAACTCTTCGGCGCGCGTCATTACCCGGCAAATTCAAAAGAGATGAGCAATCGGTAGTATCGAGATGAACACTGTCATTGGTGGTTAAACCGAAACTGGCATACGCTGGTTCGGGATAGAAAAACACGTGATGAGTCATTGGTTCCATCGGCGCACTTACCACCACGCTCGCTTGAAAGCGCTTCTCGTCGATATCAGCGAACACAACGGGTTCTACTGTACTCGATGGCGATGTTACTATTGGTTGTGAATACTGCTGCTCTCTGTTATCGGAATAAAGGTAGTATCCAAAGTCGCGTTGAACAGTGTAAGCGTTCGATGTTGAATCCGAATAGGTCTCTTCAGTCTTCAGATTTTCCTTGTCATCGACAGCGATATCTGGTAAATCTAGAATCGTGGCTGGATCAAGGTTGCTACTATTATTGCCACCGCTGCTCTGAGAAATCTCAACATCCGGTTCAATTGGCGAAGTGATCGCCGTTGGTGAGGAGATGTCGCTGTCTGTAATAGTGGAAGTGACGGATGCCGGGGATTCCGGATGCTTCTTGATATGCAACTCCATCGTCTTTTTGGAACCAAAAGTCTCATTACAAATCGTGCACTTATACACCTTTTCGCCATAGTGCGACACCTGGTGCAACTTCAGTACGTGGTTGTAGCCAAATGCCTTGCGGCAAATGTCACAAGTGTAAGGTTTCTCGCCAGTGTGGGTACGCGTATGCACTTTCAATTGTTTGGAACAGGTGAAACCTTTTTTGCACGATTTGCATACATATGGCTTTTCGCCAGTGTGCGTGCGCATGTGTATTACCAGTTGGCCGCTTTGTATGAATGTCTTAGCACATACGGTGCATTTGTGCGGCCGTTCGCCAGTATGAATGCGCATGTGACGGTGCAGCTTGCCACTATGTTCAAACGCGCGTCCACACACGTCGCATTTGTACGGCCGTTCCTTCGTGTGGATGCGCCGATGTACGCTGAGATTTTCCTTCACCGAGAACGACTTGTTGCAATACTCGCATTGGTACGGTTTTTCACCAGTATGGGTACGATAATGACGCGTCAGTCGCGCCGGTACCGCAAATGTCTTGCCGCAGATGTTACAGCGATATGGATCCTCGCTCTCCTTACCATGCGATCTCAAATGACTCTGATATACATTCTTCTGCGTAAAGCTCTTCTGACAGAGTAGACACTGATATTTTCCGATCTCCGCCGTTGGACTGGCCAGATCTGCGGCTTCAGCTCCACTGCACCCCGATGTGGTCGCGAATATTGTGAGATCCGGGCTGCACACTAAGTTTTTCACCGAACTCATCGTTTCTAAACTGGCAGTCATGCTGTCCGGCGCCGAAATTGACATCACTGGATTTGATAGCACAGACTCCATCTGACAGTAGTCCAACATCGAGGATGAAAGACTAAAATAAAAATATTTAAAAGATCGACTTGAGAATCTTTTTTTTGTTTGTTTACGTGAATGTTTCGTAACTCGTGTTTCATATTGTATGATTTGATAATATCATAATAATAATACAATTACTCTAATTTAGTATCTATAATTTGTTTGAAATGAACTTAAAAAATACTCAAAAATATACATATTTATTTATGCATGTTTGTATATGTTACCTTAAATAAAAGCGAGAATGGTACACTCGCACACTATTGCAATTGCCCATTGCCAATCACTAGGGAGTTTTTTCTAACGCTGTGATTGACTTGTGTGCAATTGGCTTGTGTGCAATTGATATACTTAATAAAAGCAATACTTAATTTATATAAAAATCAAAATATGATTTATCCTTCTACAAAATTGAAGAATAGAGAAAGATTAGAAAAAAAAGAGAGTTCCAAAAACACACATCGCTAATTGGCCAATTTAAAATAAAATATTCTCATTGGTAAAGCAATGAAAAGTTATTAGGCACCAGCCGATGTGAATAGATGTGCTATTGCACTATGAGCTAATGGAACCCTCCCGAAAAAGAATATCCTTTGAATCTGAAAAAGAGGTCACAACTGGTAATATAAAAATAAAATCTTTTGGAATTTTCGAGAATATAGTTTTAAAACAGAAATGAGATGAAATAAGAATTTACTTTGTAAGTCGGGAATAAAGAAAAGAATTTTTTTCAAACATTATGTGCTGACTATACTATCTGAAATACGTGCATTTCAAATGTGAGGCCTTATACATATATGCAATTCTGCCATTAAATGGCGCTTCTCGTAAAAAAAACAACTAGGTCTTATAAGAAGATGTATGCAAATCGAATTAGCAAGTCTTCCGGAGACTTTCAAGTTTTGAAGCGCGCATTCTTTACTGACCCCTTTGGAAGAATTGTAACCATCATTTTCAGAATTGTAACGGTCATATATAGTATTTTATTATGTATAATATTTTCGGCTCGAATAAGTTTTGCACCAATCTGGATTGGATTAAGATTGTTTTGTGCTCTACTATTGGTAGAGCACATAATCAACCAATAATAAAGTTTTTCAATTCAAATTGATGTAAATCTGATCGGGCCAAAAACGCTAATAGAAATCAAATAATACTGATACAAAAATGATGATACAAATCGGAATGAGTGATCACTTGAGAGAGAGTACGATAAAATTTATTCTCGAATGTTTTCATTCAGATAAAATAAAATTTTTATTAATTGTTTAAACAAATTATACGTGATAATCTTTATTTTAAATTCATAACTCTATGAATAAGAAAAAGAACATAGAATACTTATAAATAACAGTAAATAAAAAAAAAATTAATACATTTGAAAATCACTTTTTTTCAACTATATTGCGTTTTTTAATTAATTCTCAATTGTTTTAATTTATGTGCGTGCGTGCGTATGTGCGTGCGTGCGTGCGTGCG
>NW_017259545.1:2945619-2953328 GCF_001594045.1 Atta colombica | reverse complement strand
TGTGTGTGTGTGTGTGTGTGTGTGTGTGTGTGTGTGTGTGTGTGTATGTGTGTGTATGTGCGATTGGACCGTTTAAGCGAATCTGATTAATTGGCATTCCATTTTGTTAATGTTAAACTTCGTATAATTTATTTGGTTGTACATACATATATAAAATTTTGATGTAAGCACTTTCCGAAATATTTATTCTTTTGTGATCTTTAATAGCTTAATTTATTCTTTACCATAATTCCTTTTTCCTTTTTAAAACACTAATCTACAAAGATACAAAAAAAAGCAATATTTAATAAAATTGTGAAACGATTGGATATACATTTCTGTTTGTAAAATTGTGAGATTATTTTATTATAAATTATAATTGAATTGAATTGTAATTGAATTGTAATTGATTCAATTAACTGTATTTTATAAGAAAATTTAATTTAAATTTAATTAACTATATTTTTAGAAATGTGCACTTTCCCAGACCTCAAACTTCTTTCAAACTCACGAATTTCTTTCTCACATTTTTCAAAATAAGTGTTTCGAAAGATTAAGGAACATTTACGATCGATTTGACAGTCTTTGCAAACAGTTTTTACTTTCGCAATATATTGATTGTATTCGAGACACTTTAACATTTCTTCGATGTATATAAAGCGAGTTTTATCAATTCTTGTGATGACACCTGGACGGCATTTTGTTCTCAGCAAGTGATGCAGCTTTACAGGGACATAATGTATATATGTTTAAATATTAAATTATATAATAAATAGTAAGGTGTATATGTGTAAATTGCAAAGATCTCATATTAATTATATTATTTTACCTTAAACAAAATAAATAAAATCCAAAGCATTGCTTCTTGTTCAATTAAACTTTCCATATGCTCAAACTCTCGTTGTCTAAATCTACAAAATAAAGTATGTTGCTAAAATTGCGTACAACAAGACGTGTGCAAAAGCATACCTTTGCATGTTTTCTAAAGTTTCATTGTTCTTTATATAAACATTTTTCAACCATCGTTGAAACTGCAAAAAATTGATCTTTGTTTTTCTAGACCAATATCCCCTCCAAACGGCTTGGATTCTCATTGCCATATTATTGTAATGATCTTGCCACATCTGGTGAACACGTATGACCAAATACTGATTAATGATGAACATCCTGGTATAATAACCGCGCCAATGACGTTGCAGAATCGTCGCCTTTTCGTGAAGTTTACGAAGATGATTGCGGGTAATGATACCACGGAACCAAGCCTAAATGTCAGAAGCTTCAAATATATATGTATTAATTAATATATATCTCGCATTAATATAGTTGGATTTTAACTAACCTGAATCTTACGAGCCGCAATAAAATGCTTAAGTTTTAATGATTCGGCTAAATCGTGTTTAATTTTAATTACATTCTGCAATTCAACGGAATTAATCGCAAATCCTAATTGCGACGCCATTCTTTTAAATGTCGAATTATTTAGAAATAGCTTTTGATAAATATTAAAAATCAGAGATTATAATTTTTTTTTTATTTGTACACTCTTAAAAAAGACATCAGAAGTCGATCGTATCTAATTGTAACTTATTAATTGTAACTTTTTTTTTATAATGCTGATTGATGATCTCAATACACGATGTGTATGAACAGCTGTCATCGTGTATTTTGACAGTTCGTATATTAGATCGATTGACAACGCATAAATTTTTTAATAAGTATTATATTATCAGACAAAATAAATCCAATTTTATTAATTTTCAAGGCACAAATTTTAAATTGAAAGAAAAATTAATTGAACAAGGATTATCATTAATAAAGTAATCAATGTATATTTTGTGATAATATTGCAAATATCTACCTATAATTTCAGCTTGCACGTTTAATTTGTATTATAATGCGTTAATTAATTTGTATTATAATTATTATAATGAAATAATGACTGTCATACAAGACAAGGTATATTTATTGTTAAAATACAAAAAATATATGAATGCAAAACTATAAAGGGTAAATCGAGCTGGACGAGTAACGCTAATATATATCGCTAATTTAAAGTTTTCTAGTTAGTTCGAGTAGTCATTAATGTTCCATGTGCATAAGAATTACAGTAAACTTCAAAACAATATATAAAAACTGTAAGAAATACAACTAACATAAGCATGAAGATTGACGTTACGATTACTATCTTCAAGTTGCTATTTTTCTTTTGCCGAGCCCTTGACACTACGTGGAAGTCCCGCGACTGTAATAAAAATATTCACAAATATTACGTATTGGAGTGGATAAGCGATTGCTGTAAATTTAGTGAGGTCAGTTATGCGACCCTGCATTTAAGGTTAATTTATTTTTTTGCTTTTGCAATTATAATTAAAGTTACTAAAAACTGCGTTTGTACGGTTGCGATTATTCGGTGTAACAATGTTTCTCATTATAGAGATCATAAATATACATATAGAAGATTGTATTAACGGAATTACATCAGTGATTCAATTTGCGTGAATTATTAACGAATTGATAATTTTTAATTAACTCGAGTATTAATGGAAAATATTGCACGATTGTTATGATTTATTCATTCTTGATTGATGTTTCATATTTCATGTTTATGAGCTCTTCTACCTATCAAAAGGCAACATATAATACAAAAAGGAAACGAAAAAGAGAAAAGAAAAACATCGAGATGTTCTCACCGAAATTTCGAGATTTTGCGTCTTTCGGATGAGTTCGTCCAACCTTTCGCCCCTATCAATCAACTTTTGGACTCCATTCATCAAAATGCGACGTACTTCAATCAATTCTTCTTCTAACTTTGAAGTCAGATTCTTACAGCCAATACCTTGATTATATTCTTCCTGAAATAATACCAGTTTTATTCTTTATATGTATTGATATTTTTTACAATTTATCTGCATAAATTTATGAATGATAATATCATTTATTTTTAGAGAGAGGCTATTATGGAACATAAAATTACTAATATATTTTAATGTGTTACAGTTTCATTATTGTCGATTATTAAAACTAGTCAAAAAGTTTGAACAAGTTTTATTACAAGTAACTTATAAACCTATAAACTGTGTTCTTTCTATTTTTTTAAAAGATTAAAAAAATTTTTTTTTTAAATTCCATACTTTCTTCCCTATTATATATAAAGTTATTTTATCACTTACAATTATTTTTTTTAATGGTTTTGAGAACTCATCTTCCGTGAGATTGATTAAATTTTTCGACAAATCTGCTAATGGTAAATCTTTATAAACTGCCCGTAGCCTCTGCAAAAATATTTGAGAGCACGATTCTACCCATATCGCTGATGAGGGGCAGTTCACTTTCGATGTCAAACAAATATAGTAAAGTTCCCCAATCAGCACATGTACCGTATATCTATGAAAGAATTATATTTTTTACTCATTGCAGCGCAGATCAAACAATAACAAATAATAATAAATCACAAGTTTGCTTGAAGATTAAATATAAAGTAGTAAACACGAAAGCCAAGCTGGATCTAAGTGCTTGATATGACGGTTGTCAGTAATATGAATAACAGACATTTCAACTCTAATTAAGGTCATCTTCAGTGTCTTGATAACATTATAATTACAAAATAATTTCTATTGGTAAACTGCGACTCAATAAATTCAAAAAAGAAATTGACTGAAAAGAATAAAAGTAATGAGGCATGTTAATCTTATCGGTTAATTAATCTGTTGCGACCTATTACACTTGATTTTAGTGAACGTCATTACAAGAAAAATTGATGACTATGTGTCTCATAATACATCTTACAATTTAACGCACTTTTTAAAGTCAAAAACAAGTTTAGTACGTGAAATCTATTCTCTGTGCTGTTGGAAATGCATATATTTGATTATACTATTGCTTTTCATTACGTGTTATTATTCTTAAAATAAATTAAAAAATTACATATTCTTTGCAAGTAATTATTATGATATGCATGATTATTATGATATGCAAATCTTACCTACTGTTATCGACGCTGATCTTGTCGTCCTCGACGGTTTTTAGACCATCGATAGTACTGAGAGCGATAGTACGATAGACCGGGTTTGGATTCGTGGAATAATCCGCAATGATCTTGCAACCGGATGTCTGACGCAAAGCCACCATAGCGTAGTGCACAGTTCCATTCATTTTAGCCACAAATGAAGAAGACACTTGTTGAATGGATGATGAGTGGGTACTACTGTGTTGTCTGTCAAACCATACAGCGTTCACAGATGCCAGAAGAAGTAAATGCCAACGTTGCCGGTTGTTTATCCCAATTCCGATAGCCCAGTGAATAACGAAAGAAGTTTCGATAAAGTCGATAACAACACATACATGGCATGTATTTCGTATGCTACGCGAACATTGGATCACCGTATAAATGTTGCTACAAGAGATGAACTGTATATACCGATCGACCTTCGCATTTACCGAATTGTTACATGTCTAGTCAATAAAATTTAATTGATAATTGATTATACAGGATGTCCCGAAATTCGCAACTTAAAATATAACTACTATATATTGAGAATCCCATTTCGTTGAATCAACTCTAATCTCTTGTTAGATGGGCTGATCAATCTTTGGTTGATGCAATAAAATAATTTAGTTGAAGCAAAAATTTTGATTATTGTAACATTTTACTTGTTTCCGATAATACAAATAAAATGTTAGATAATAATTAAATTTGTAAGATTTATGTGTATACCGTATCTAAATTAGAGATTAGTTGATTCAACCAATTCTCAATCAGTGCAAGAAAGTTTCGGAAAAATTAAATTTAAACATTATTTGTAAATTTTTCTTTTAAGTAATAATTTCTAAAGATATAAGATTTAAAGCCATAGCCAATTACAGACTACGATAATATCATTATTGTACGTTATAACAACCTAGCAGAATTCATCTGTGTATTTTAAAAATATTTTTTACTAAAAAAGAATATGCGATTAAACAAATGTCAGCTGCAGGAATTGTTTCGCGCTGCTGTTATTTGCAAATTCTCTCAACCTGTTTTCCAACACAAGTGCTTATAAACAACCGCATGCAGAATTATCGCACGTTGTTCCCTTGAGACGCGACAAAGGCTATTGACTTGACGTCGAGCGAAGGGAAAATAAAATTCAGAACGTCGTCAACCTGTTACCGAACGATTTGCCGTTGACGTTCCAACCGTGCTTGCGATATATGCTGTCAATCAAAACTCATACATTTACGTTCAGATGTTCTCGTATGAGTGAAAACGTCGAAGAGGAGAAGATAAAAAATTGGATATTATATTAAAAATCGTTAATTATAATCAATTATAAAAGCTACAGTACTGTATTAAGAAAAAGTCGAGGATATCGGTTACGATTGTTATTTAATATAAAGTTTGATGAAAAAACGGTAAATGATTTTAGCATCGATTTGACACAAATACATATATGATACAAACAACGAGCGACTGATGCACAAATGTTTCATCGCCAAATTCAAATATAATATGTGCGATAACGAAAAGGTAGCTTTACCAGCTGCTGTTTATATGGAATAACAAACCAACGTCTGGATAGAGCATTCTTTACAATCTCTAATCATTGGTCTGTTCTACCGACATGCATGAATATGCAAGATCGAGTGCAAGGCGAGCTATTGCTTGCACTGTGATTGCAAAACTGACGGAGCTTCCCATTGTAAAAATTCAAATAAAAATAATATATCAGATAAACGTCTGTTTATGTAATAGGTTTTATTTCACACAAAAAAGAAAAGAATAGATAACGTCTAGCAGAAAGTATAACGGAGACAGATCATGATTCTTATCTTGTGTTTAAAAAAAAATACTTCCGTTTTTATTCCATTTAACATTCGACACATCCGCATTTTATCTATAATATTTTGTTTACATTTACATATATAATAAACAGTTTTTTTGTTTAATGCACAGAAAAATTATATTATGGACAACAAATAATGATAGTAAAGAACTTTGGAGTAACCTATTTTGTTTGTCAATTTCAATAAATTTCACTGATTATCACTGATAAATTTATAATTAATTGACATTTAATCGAAATCATTCTCAGAGCATTATGCCGCTAATTTATTGTTTCATCTAGTTTTTAACATATAAATTATTATATACGTCGCTTGTTTTAATTGAAAAGCAAATTATTTTCCATTATTATATTAATGTTTAGTTATTATATTTACAGTTGAGAAACGGAGTGATTAATCAAATCTATTTATATAAAGATTATAATTTATATATAAAGATTATATATAAAGATATATATAAAGATTATATATAAAGATATATATAAAGATTATGAACATTATGATCTAAACTATTTTTCATTATAAATGTGGAAATCATGTTTTCATTCTAATGGCTTTTAATATAAAAAGAACTTTTTTTTTATTATTTACAGAAATCTTGAAGAACTCAAAGTACAATTTTGCTGATTATAGTCATGCATTAATTTGAATATTTATAATAGAACTGTGTAAAAACTTTATATTGTATAAATTAACATTAGATTAAGTATAGTTCAACATAAAACTGCAAAGCATTAATGTATCGTATACAGAAACGAGAAAATAGAGCTGTATAAAAGTAGGTTCAGAATTAAGAATTAGCTGTAAGGAAGAAAAAAATGTAAATCATTGTAACTTTTATAGTTCTTTCATACAGAATGCAGCAATACGGAGTGTTGCACGTGGCGTAGTTAACCGATTACATTATGTACAATATTTCGTTACATATTTATTAATTTCTGAGAAAAAAAATGGAAGGCTGTTGAGTTATATGTATGAGTTATACATGCGTTTCTTCTCAATCTATCACATGTTGTATGCGGGATTTATAAACAATTTTATATACAAATATTATTGCACTTAATCATTTATCACGTTAAAAAATAAGCAAAATAAATATACTCTCCGAGTACTTTGTTCAGTTTCTATTTCCATTTATCTCTCAAAACCTAGAGAACGACTCAACATTTTTCTTGCATTTCGAACACACGAGAAGTGTGAAACTTAATTAATATCTCTATCAATGTACAGATTTATATTTTAATCTTGATTTACTCTGATCTATTTCTACTAATGTAGATTAACTTTAATCTTAGGTTAATTTATTTTTTATCTTTTCTAAGAATTAGAATTAGAATTCTTAGAATTAGAAGAAGATTAAAAACAAGTTAAATCGAGATAAAAGTCAAAATACATTGAAATTGGAAAGGAACATCTGTGTTTTTTTAATTCTTAAAATTATGAAAAAGATAAACTGAGAGAAGACTTGAAGTTAATCTGCAATAGTAAAAACGAGCATTAGGCAAATAAATAAAATCTGGTCGAACGAAGAGCGGAAGAACGGAAAGTATCGATGAGAGAACTCGCGGTCAGTCAGTGGCGCCTCGCTATTTCATTGTAGCTGGCACGGACGGCGAGCGATGGACGCGCGGGTGGCGGCAGCTGGTGGCGGCAGCTGGTGGCAGCACAGCCAATCGGCTGTCTCGAATGATCGCTGCGCGCGGCGGGTTGCGCGACCGTTCTCCTGCCCGCCGAGGAGCCGTCAGTGTGCGCGCCGCGGAGAAGCAGAGAGACAGACATCTTGTAGATAAAATTTAGCGGCGTGGTGCCTCGACCGCGAGTGTCGGTGTTCGCGGTTACGTGTCGCGGTGCTTCGTGTCATTACGGTGTCCCGATCCACGTCGCCGTCGTCGCCGTCATCGTCG
>NW_017259545.1:2940979-2945519 GCF_001594045.1 Atta colombica | reverse complement strand
CGTCGTCGTCGCCGTCGTCGTCGCCGCCGCCGTCGCTGCCGTTGCCACCGCCGTCGTCGCCGTCGCCGTCGTCGTTGTATTACTCCACATCATCCACACCGCCGTCTCCACCACCACCACCACTATCACCGTCGGCGCTGTCTCGAGATCATCACTGTCCCTCGCTCTCCAACTACTGCCCGTAAAATCGTGGTGTAGTGCCGCGCGCTCGCGGGAAGGACTCGCTCCGCTCCGACTCGTGGTCAACTTCATTCCTGTCAAGCAACAGAATCGAGTTATCGCCATCTAAAATCGGCCATCGTTGTCATCGTGCGGCTCGCGCGTGGTCCCGTCGTGGTCCAGCGATCCCGAAGCGAGCCCGCGAGCTCGCTAAGAGAGAGCTCGACGAGGGATCACCCCCTCTCCCCACCTCTCTCTTCTATCTCTCCACTCCCCGCCGCTCGTCGATACTCGCGTGCACCCGCGAGTGCACGGTCGCGCCTACCCTCTCCCCCCTTCCCCCCGGGGTGCGAGAAGGGGACCGCCCTGAGAAGGAGGACCGAGGGAGTAGAGAGATCTCGTTCGAGAGAGCGAAAGCGAGAACGAGAGAAAGAGAGAAAGAGAGAGAGAGAGAGAGAAAGAGTAGTGTCGTCTCTCCCCCTTTCTCCTTCCTTTTCCCCGCCCCCGCGCGCGTTCGCGTCGGTGGCTCCGTCAAGAACGCCCGTGAACAGTTCCTAGGCACCGATGTGCCGCGCTGTGCGATAACTTCCGTCACCTCTCCGCCACCCTCCCTCCCTCCCCCCAACCGACCAACCGACCGACCGACCGATCGACCCCCTCCTCCCTCCCCCCCCCGCCATCCGCGCGTCCGTTCTCTCCCTCCTGGCGGCGTATTTCCGTGCGCGCGTGTGTTACATGTGTGTGTGTGGCGGCCGCGCCGGGCTCTCGAGGTGAAAATACCGCCCTCTCCTTCTACCCAACCCCTCCGTGTATAATACGCTGAAGGTAGCCGCTATCTCGCGCGAGTAACAAGCACGCGAGACAAGAGGGAGGAAGAGGAGGAGTGGACGACGACGAGGAGGAGGAGAAGGTGGAGGAGGACAAGAAGCAGAAGAAGAGGAGGAGGAGGAGGAGGAGGGCGAACAACGGTGCAAGAAAGAGGTGGAAGAAAGCGGAAAAGAAAATAACGGCGCGGACGGAGCGCGGGCGCGAGCGAGAGGGACAGCGCGAGAGGCGAGCCTGCTAAGCGAGAGAGTGAAAGAGTGTGAGGCGCCCGCTCGTCATTTATCCTAATACAGCATGACCTCCAACAATTCGCAGAAACTCCCCACGACGGATCGAGTGATCAAAAGTAAGCCAACTTAGCCAACAAGCGATAAGTTACACATTGCGCGAGCGACGTGCGACCGCGACGGAACGGCATGCTCTCTCTTTCTCTCTCAGTAATGCGAGTTAATGCGACGAGTGCGAATCACCCGTCTATGTATGTATATACTATGCATTAATGCAATGCGTGCAGCATGCATTGGTTCCGTTTTTTTCCGGCTATCTCAGTCGGTAACGTCGCCATCGCTCGTGCTCCATTTCTTTACTTTTTTTTAATCCATTTCTTCTCAATCTCAGATTTTGATGAAGTCGACATTTCGTACAGTTTTGGCGACAATTTGTCCATAATTTTAGACTTGAATATCGCCACTTGAATAGACGCGAAGAAAGATTCTCGCGCTTCTGCAAGATAGGGAGAGGAAAGGGAGAAGGAGAGAAGGAAATCATTTTGCCGGCTTCTAGCATCGCGAGATTACTCGCAAAGCTCACTTGCTCTGATTCGCTTGCGAGAAGCGGAAGAATAGGCGCGTCAAAACATACCGTGTGCCATACATGCGATTGATTTTCTGCCTGCTTGCCTGATCGGCGGCGCCATTTCTATCGACTTGGTCCGGCGATGGTCTCGCGAGAGCGGCGGAAACCGGTGCGGTTATTCCACGTACGAGAAATCTTCATTACGAAGAGACAGAAAGAGAGAGAAAGAGAGAGAGAGAGAGAGAGAGAGAGAGAGAGAGGGAGGAGAGAGAGAGACAGATAGAAAAAAAAGAAAGAGAGAGAAATCGACTCGCGATCAGAGACTCCGCGAGACTTTCATCTCGGTCCAGCGACCACTAGTTAACCTAACGCCTAACCTCCTAACCTCGCACGGCGATCAACCCCCGCCATCTTCTCCGGAGGTTTCGCCATCCTCCTCCCCCCAGAGGTCGCGCCGCTCGGTCAGCCTCGTTTCCGCGGGGTCGAGGAACGCGATACATCTTGAGAGCTGCCGCTTCTTTGCCTTCTCCGTCTCTGCGATCTCGAACAGCTGATGCGTTACGCATGCACGCACGCACGCACGCACGCACGCACAGTAGATATATATATGTATATATACATATATATGTACGTGGAAGTGTGTGTACATGCGTGCGTGCACGACCGACCACGCGTTAAAGCGCCGTGACGCGAAGACGCCGGGCGTCCGGCGTTAAAGAGGTGATACCGAGGCATTTCTAGACGACTCCGAAAAGTCAAGTGCTTATAGACGTATGTACTTGTTGCTCGTCGCATATTTGGCGACCGCGTTTTCCGAAGTATCGAGAGCGAGAATAAAAATTGAGACACGATTGAAATCGGCTTTCTTTAATAAGTCATATTTAAACTTTAAATCCTAAGTTATAAGAGATTTATCAATCACAGTTGAATATGAGAAGAACGATCGACTATGATTGGTCAATTTCTTACGGTTTACTTAAAGATAGGTAATGGCTTGTAGAAGGTCTAAAAAATACAGACGATAGGAGCAAGTATTACAGATTTCAATGTAATTTTGTGTAAATCAGAATACACAGTTTCTAATAGATTGAAAATTCTGTTTCCATTTTCTATGTTTTTTAATTGCGTTTTAAACCTAAAACTTCAGACAATTGAAAATCTCATACTGCCCCTTGCGAGATACGAAATGCAAATTTTATTGACGATTTTATATTTACTCGTTTAATTTACATTCTTAGATTATCTTTTTCAGATATTTGTGTCTCTATTCCATATTCGATTCGATTTATCTGCGTTTGGTGCAGTAACTAATCGACTTTTTCTTGTTTATATTTTCTATTTATAGTTTATTATTATTTTTATTTCTCTTTCTTAATTTTTATACAATAGAAACGTTATATAATGGTATTTTTCTTTATTTCACGTTTTATGGCTTTCTACATTTGTAATATTCTTGGGAGGGAATCATCGCAGGATGCAAAATAAATGAATCATTTAATTTATGCATTCATTCAACGTGAAAAGAAAAAGAGAAAAAATAACTGTGTAAGAAGTTTAGCTAAAAAGGAGGCTTAAAGTGAGAAGCATAGATTCTTCGTAACGCATAACACATGAGATCTAAGAAATTCAACCAATCAGAGTTCTTTATTTTATGAAAAGGAAGGAAAGGAAGGATTTTGATTGGTACACTTTCTTATGCATTACATGTTATGTGTTATGCAAGAGTTTGTGCTCCTCATTTTTATGTTTCAAGTTTAACGAAATTCGGCGTTAAGATGGCCGCGTTCAGCAAAATATTTATTTGATGATTATTGGAAGTTTTCTTGGCTGAGATAAGACTATTTCTCTAAATTTAAACGTATAATTCAATTAGCGCGACGAAATTTCTAATAGTTGTAAAATAAATATTCTGCTGAACATGACTGATATCGGTGAGAGAAGAAGAAAGGGACGAAAAGATCGAGCATCACGGTGTGTGTCACCGAGAACAAGCGCCAAAAACGAGACCGGTTTAGGACGCAGGTGGCAACTTCGAATCGTTGATCTGATCCTTCGCCGAGTGACGTTTCTGTATTTTCGCACGATCTTTTCCTCCTCTCTTGTACAATTTTTCCTCGATTTTTAATCTCCTCTCTCTTTTCTTTCTCTATGATTTAATCAAGTGGACGCCTCGTGTCTGCGACGTCGCACTTCCGGCTTCCTATGATGCCAACTTGACGCTCCGATTCTCGAATGGATGAATGTGGGTCACGAAATTGACGAAACGGAAGTAGGCGCGCGCACACGAATAGCTAAATATTTTAATATTACCGGAAGATAGTCTTTTTATTTTTTTTTCTTTTCCTTTCGACGCGAAACCCAAGCTACGCGCGATATAAATAATTATCTAATCACTCGTCTGACTTGACACTTCCAAACAGAGAGGCGAAATAATATCAGTAATTTACGTGACTCCGTTTCTACGTCGCACGTTTTACTTGCAACATCACTTGTTTCCGCCTGGAGTTGTCTTAAAGTCGATTTAATTGAAATTTAGTAGCATTTCTCCGATGCTCGAGCGTTAGATAATTCGTACTCCAATAATGCCGATTATGTATATTAAAAGAGAAAGATATATATTAAAATACGTAGCATTAGAAGAAAAATATTTTGTATTTGTGATTATAATTATGTGATAAAATAATTACCATATGATTAGGAATTCCAGTTTTATAATTATTACTACTATATAATAGTAATAATAA
The DNA here is from genome assembly GCF_001594045.1 of Atta colombica. NCBI lineage: Eukaryota > Metazoa > Arthropoda > Insecta > Hymenoptera > Formicidae > Atta > Atta colombica. The sequence continues at coordinate 2,940,996 of NW_017259545.1, read as the reverse complement.
ATAGTTATAACAATAAT
>NW_017259545.1:2937824-2940879 GCF_001594045.1 Atta colombica | reverse complement strand
GAAATGATTGAAAAATGACTTTTAATGATCATTTTGACATCATTTTGATATCACAATGATTTGTTGTCCTGCGTGGGTAAAAATGAAATTTCTAACCATAATTATTTTATCATGCAATTATAATCACAAATATTGTAATACATAATATATAGTATAATTTATTATCATTTTTAGTGTCAATCAGATATTTTTTGTATATAGAACTATAAATATAACTATTATTACTAATATTACAGCAATAATAACTAAAATAATGGGACTTGTTATTCATAATTATTTTACCATGCAATTATAATCACAAATACTATGATTTATAGTCATTTTTGTTCCCAATTATATATTTATTTAGTATATAAAAATAAAAATATAATTATAATAATAATAATAACTAAAAAATTGGATCTCTCCTAACCATAGTTACGTCACAAATACCGAACATTTTTCTCAAGAAGTTTGATCATATATTTTGCAGTCAAACGGTAGACTGTTGTCTCTTCTAGAACAAGCAGTCAAGGATCGGTTTTGACGTATTCGCCAAGAAAATCGCGTTTACTTTTCCTCCGAGATAGGGGAAAGGTTGAGAAACGCTGAGCGATGTGTACATTAGAGAGAAGGTCGTTTTAATTCGTGCCATTTAATGCGAGTATGCGAGAATCTTGAAATCATTTTAACGCGCGCTCATCGTAATTGGCTTACAAGGGGTGTGTAACTCTGTCGTCGCGTATACAGCGTGCTCTTTGTACGGGAATACTCGCGGCTGCGTAAATAATGTTTCACGGTCATAATTCATTGTCGTGACGTGAAAATATCGTAATTCCTGGCGCGTCTCCAAGAACGCCGCGGGTCCTCGGCGATCTTTAATCATCATCAATTTTTTCACGCCTCGTTCTTCGTTTTTACAACAACGTTTCTCTTCTTTTTCTTTTCTTTTACCTAATCATGAAAGTGATTCATAATCGCAATACTATGGACGTGAACGGATTAACTTAATCTTTCGCGGTAAAATGCAACTCTTGTCTCGAGAACGCTTGTCTTTCGCGCGCGCACGCTTCTAATCGTTCCGATTCGAACGTGCTAAATCGTAAGGTACGATCTTCGAGCATGGCTTATCTCGTTTCCTTTAAGACGTGAATAAACGAAGTTTCCCGCCGATTGCTGCTTCGCTCGGTTATCCTTTCGCGTAACTTCGAAAATGTCGTCTGAACGAGCGAATTGCTTTCTTGCCATAATTTATTCTGCAAACGTATACTCGTAATTTCGAATGTTTCACCGCCGACGAGATGCAGGGATACACACGTATAGTTAAAATTCAGATCGTCACGCGTTTCAAGATGTTTGCGTTTGATATTATAAATCGCTTTTGTTTTAACTCTCGAGGGTGTAACCTCTTGCACATACGTATAATGCTTTAGCAGCATCTTTGTGCATTCTCTTTTTCTTTCTCTCTCTCTCCCTCTCTCTCTCTCTCTCTCTCTCTCTCTCTCTCTCTCTCTTTCTCTCTTTCTCTTTCTCTCCAGCGATTGAAAATTAAATCACGTTTCAAATCGCGATAGTGTACCCTTTTAAATATTCTCGTCTTGGACAAATTTCGTCAGAATTTTGTACAATTGAACAGAAATCTAGATCATCAGAATTTTTCCACTCGTCGAGAACCGATGGATTCGAATCACGATCGCATTCGATGACAATCGAAGAGGTCGTTGCTGAATGTTGTGAATTCTAGTTCGCTGTGACGAGCCTGCTCGGCTTGAGATTATTTTAGGAATCTGACGACACGATGCGAAGCGAGACGTCGCGTCCGCGCCATATCGTCAATTACGTTGCTCGCCGGTCGAGAGAACGAGCGAACGTTTTCTCGCGGAGACAATTACCGAATTTTAAAAGGCATCGTATTACGTTATCCTCCGGAAGGATCTCGCGTTACCGTGCTATACTATTTTTTTCAGTCTAATTGTGACCGTTATCGCAAGGAGCGTCCTCGATGTTTATCCGCGCATCGGTAATGTCTCAACGATCGCCCCATTTTTTCTCTGCGTCCTGGAAATTTATTCGCGAGACCGCCGCGCGCCGTCTGGTTTGCGCGACGACGCCGCACGAGACGCGCTTCGATCGTCCTGCGGAAAGAAAAATCTCTTAGCGTATAATTCTAGCTTACGGATAAAATAAATAAGAGTAAAACAATCTGTAAATTCTTTGGAATGGAATCTCACTATAAAGAGTGAAAATTGAGACAGTCTCTCTGAAAAAGAGTGGCTCAGATTTCAATCTTTAAGAGTGATTTCACTCTTCAGAGTGAGATTCACTCTAAAAGTTTTAGAGAGCACTTATTGAGTCTCTGCAGTTTGTTTGTATGTAAATAACATATTTGTAAAACAATGAGATATAATTCGTAAACAGTTGGAATGTATTGTACTCACCAATGAATTAACAAATTCATGCACTCATGAATTTAATTGCAAAAATTCCATGAATAAAAATTCGAGATATTTATAAATACAAAATTAGAATAAAAAAGGGCTAATAATAATCTAGCGAATAATAACATATAATAACATATAATTATATATTTAATAAAATAATTAATATAGAAGAATATAATATTAAATGTTTCGGGTCAAATTGATCTTCAGTAACGTAGATACATGGAAAGAATAATTTTGCTGAAGTAAAAATTTAATTAAATACAGATCTTTAGAAAATAATTTTGTTGGATCATTCAAATAATTAGAACACTCAAGCTGATTGTTAAAGTGTTGAAACTTTTTGCTGCGTTGCTCATCATGTTTGAACATCCTAATTATTTTGATTTAATAAAATTATTTTCAGATATATTTATAAGTTAAATTTTTAGATACTTTAGCAAAATTATTCTTTCCATGTATCTACGTTACGTTGAAGATCAATTTGAGCCGAAACATTCAACACTTTCTTCTTTATTTTTATTAATTATTTTATTGTTCTTTTTGTATGTAAAATAATATAAAGAAATAATCTCTATATATTTCTGTATACTTTATATTATATGTTGATATAAATAAATTTGGGCGTTTAACTT
>NW_017259545.1:2923622-2937725 GCF_001594045.1 Atta colombica | reverse complement strand
TACAATAACACAATTTAGAAAAACAAAGTTTGGATATTTTGAATAATAAAAATTTGTAATATTAATTTTAAAATACAATTCTAATGTAATAATTTATTATAGAGAATTAAAATGTTTTTTAAAGTATATTCTTTTTTTATGTTTTCGTTATGTTTCTTTTTTTTATAAGCAACTAAAAATAATTTTTTTGGTTATGTCGTAGCAAATGAGTTATATACGATATATATGATATTTCTTTTAAAAATTATTTTTTATTGAGCAAGATGATAGACTCCTCCTTCATCATAAAATAGCCCATCATTATTAAAAATATATATTTTTTATAAATCACATAAAATAATCTTGATAGAATATTACACGCAATGCACATTTCTCAATGCGTGAAGCATGATCTTGCGAATAATGTATGATATGCGTCGTGGCGCATTTTTTTCTACATGAGGAAAAATAGCGCGTCATGATATTCTTCTCTGACCTGATGCATACTAATTGCATTAAATATGCGGAGTGTCCGTGCATTTCTGCTGCGCCCGTCGTTTTATTTATTGATAAATAACTCGGCGCGTCACCATGAGAGACAAGCATTTTTAAATATTAGGCTGCATCTGTGATTTTGTAGGATCTTAATATTCATCCTTGAGACAGTATCTGATCGGACTTGACGAGTGTAATACTTTTACGTTATGAGAGCAGATCATAATTCTTTGATTACCGACCTTGAACTTTATTGAACGTATTTAATCAGTATCCCACAAGCGGTTCAATTAGAAAAAAGAAAATCAATCGCTTACATCCTTCTGGTTAGAGACGCGTAGGCGACGCGGTCTGCGAAGGGAACGACATTGCTCTTGAATTCCTAACGGATGATCGGTTGGAGTGCTCGTTAAAGTGAATTATAGACAATTATAGGTGAAATTATCTTTAATTTGAAAAGCAGCTGGCGTAGTCTTCTAGTCTGGTTTTGCGATGACAGGTAGCACATCTTTCACTTCACGACGATCATAAGATTTGAATTTTCTAATTGTCATCATTAAGGAGAGTCCGTATGTGGTTTCTCTACTTACGGCTATGATTGTACATCCTTTATTGTAAAAGACAGTTTTTTATTTCAGGTAGCTGCCCTTTAGATTTATTTATTTTTAAAACTCAATTTTGTCCTTTATTTTGATAATATTATGAGAAATTCCTTTTTAATTAGCATTCCAATGTCTAGTGTCGCACTAATGAGCGGACGCATACGGAAACAATCGACAAATTTAGTTTTATATAGAGGCGTATAGCCCAAGCAGAATAATAGTCACAGTAATGTTAAAACGATATCAAAATGAATCGTGATTAATTGGAAAGTGATTTATATAAATCAAATTTGCAGCTATTTTGATGTCATTTTGATTATAGTGACCTGTGCTTTACTTAAGAATTATCTTAGATATACTGCGCAAGAAAATTTTAGAAATTAATGCGCAGACTTCTAACAGTCGCAAACTAGTTTGGAAATATTTAGGAATAAAATCCTAAAATTTTCAAGTTTGTCCTTTATTTTCTCTGAGAAAATCAGGTCACCATACCTCTTACTGTAACTCTTAACGACTGTCGGTGTCATTAAATTGTTGTTGCGTAAATTTTATACGAGTATGATAAAAAGATGCACAGCAACAATTTAATGATACCTACACTATCATTAATAATTACAGAATAACGGCGCAATATTCTGTAACTCTTAACACAATTCGTTATCGTTACATTATCAATGCTCAGCTTTTTTATCATATACGATATCATATGCACAACAACAATATAACGATATCGACAATGTCGTTAAAAGTTACAGAATCAGGATACAGGGGCTTAATTCTCGAAAAATATTGCATACAAAGATATATATGTAGATGCATATTATAATATACACAGAAAAAAAATTTTGGTATTTGTAACTATAATTATATGTTACTATTACAATTATTACGATTATTCTAGATAATGTTAATAATAATTATATTTATAGTTCTATCAATAAATATATATAATTGACAACCGAAAATAAACCTATAAATTAATATAATAGTAATTATAACCATTTTTATGATAATAATATCTATAATTAATCATTTTCTGATTGCTAATTATATATTTGTTAATAGAACTACATTTACGATTATTGCTAACATATAGCAGTAATCATCATAATTACAGTTACAAGTACTAAACATTGTTTGCTCAATATACGTTACGTGTATTATAGATGTATTTCTCCAGTATTTTCGATATTTTTCGAGAATAAGATCTCGGTTCTTTCCAACAAGTGGAAATCGTAGGAATCGTCGTAACGCGATCCGCGACGATTATACTCGATTTATCACGCGTTATTCATGCGTTAAATTTGCCGCTTACATGCGATTATGACTTCGCGTATTTGCACGCTCTTGTATGATATTTACAACAGTATATATGCGTTGAAATATCGTAATGGCATATTGCTCGTTGGTAATGTCTCGATGGCCTATATGTTGTTTATGCTTCTTTGGTATCCAGTCCATTAGCTATCTTTCGAGATGGTAATTTGCATAAGAACATTCGGAGAGTGTCTAAACGAGCGTTTGAAGCTGTCGTTAAATGCAAGAATCTCAATTAAGAACTCGACGTATAATCAGATGAGATGTGACCCGCGTGAAATTATTTTTCTCGCTATTATACCCATTTTTCACGAAAACTCTGTATTCACATCTTTTTTCCTCTCTTATACAGCCAACAGAATAATATCGTAGATCATTTATTAGTATAATTTCTCAAATATTGTTTTTTGATTATCATTTGACAGGCAATAAGTATGAAAAAAAGAAAGATTGCAATTATCAATATAATTTTATTGTAATTTATAGTCGTTTTTGCAATGCCAACTATATATTTTTTGATAAAAACTGAATATAATTATCATAACTTTATTAATTTTTTTAATAATAATAAAAATAAATCTCCTATCATTATGTTATATTACCAGAATATTTAGTTAAAATTATTTCACTCAATGTGTATTTGATAGCTATAATCAAACTTTTTTTAGTATATCTTTTCCTTCTTTTTAATATATAACTTTATAAATACTTCTTTTTAAGATATTAAAGTATATATACGAATTATTTAATAATTTTTATTTATTTGTAAAAATAATGAAAATTTACCCAGGATACGAATGACCTATTGTGTGTAATAGAAGACAGAATATCATCGTGTGTACTAAGGGTTAACTACGTTGTTTTCTTTCGTGGCTGTTCTCTTTCTGACGCCTATGAATGAACCTCGTGCACAATGCGTTTATCTGAGAATTAATGACTCAAAGATTGCGAAATGTGCTTCAAGATCTCCTTCGTGCTGGCGCCGATCTTATCGCACTCTCGAGCATCGTCTGATTAGCGTTACAATGTGCGACACGCGTGCGTAGCTGGCTGTAGTCGTCGTAGACTCTGCATATTCTTCAGAATAAACATTGGAGTCTACATGTGCGATTAACACTACGATCGCGAAATTATTCTTTCTCGTTAGCATTCGATATTTGCCAGCGATTTTCTTTCTGATTGCGAAGCGTATTGAATTGATTCAAAATTCTTCGAAGAATCTGAAGATACTTTTTCGCACGAGTTTAAGAACTTATTAAGCAATCGATACAATTGGCCTTTTGCTTACGTTTCTGCAACTTCTATGACATTTCAATTTCCATTAAATGGACGGAGCGCGCGAGTCTCGGGATCGTGATCTTCAATTAAATATTCCCTCATGAATTTTCGATGTCGACAATGCGGTCGATAACAGTCTTCCCACAATCCTTGTCACACGTCGTTCAAATGTAACGATAACAATATTACTCTGTCTCATTCGAAGCTTTGCAAAATTCTATTTCATGGAATTTATAGCCAGATATTTACAATCCGAGTTTATGAATATTTAGAATATGAATATGCACACCGTGTATGCGACCCAGGAACGATTATTAACTTTGCTTTTATATCTTGACATTGAAAATAGCAATCAAGTCGTGATTTTCTTTCTTTCTTTTTTTTAAATAGATATATCTAAATACATTATCACTGCAAATGTAATTTTTTTAGTATGAGTCGTGAAATATTATGCGTGCTAAGCTAATTTTTCATCGATTATTCGAACAATAGCTTTAAAATAATAATTCGACTTTAAAATTGGAGTATTAATTCCGATTTTTAGTTCCTCCGTCTGCATTTTATTTACATCTTTTTTGGAACAAGTTAAATTTCATTCTCAAATCTCACTCTTATTGGCTGCGCAGAGAAAACTGATCAGGCGCTCACTAATTCTTTAATATGATTGGTTCCTACACTACCCAATATATTGTTAATTTAACTAAAATAATGGAATTAAAGTTAAATAATTTAACTCAAGAAAATGTATTAAATTTGACCCAAATGTATTGTTTACATGCATACGTTTACATGTATACGTTAATAAAAAAAATGCATACATTAATATATTCAATATTTTATTTTGAAACTGTTCACAGAATAGATTGATTTACGTTTTGACACACATGGAAGTTAAAAATAATAAAATATTATTTAACTCACACTGTTAAATCTATAATATCAAATTTGACTTAATGTGAGTGAGTCATCACTGCTCCTAATCGTTATACTAAGCAATATATTAAAACAATGGTTACATTTGACACTATACAGTGTCAATTTGACACTGGTGTCAAATTTAACTATTGTTGGCAGTGGCGACAGTGCATTAGATTAAATTTGACACTATAGATTTAACAGTGCAAAGGATTATCATTGCTTCTTTGATATTTAATAATATATATAGAATTGATAAAAAATATTTAAAATTGGACATTTAATTCGATATTGTGAATTTAACAGTGTTTACTATGGCGATGATTCTGAACGTTCTGTATCGCTCGCTCGTTCAATCGCCGGGTCCCGTGCGACGCTGCGGCTCGTCCGTCGGTTTACGGCTGCTGGGTGGTGTGTAATAATAGACGCAAATTCTCATTTGGCCGGTCGGCCAACTACATTTGGCTCGGCCGCGGTCCACTGTTCGCTACGTGGCGGATCCGGCTGGCTGGTGGCGAAATTTTTGTTTACGAAAGAATAAATAAACACAAGGAGCGGACCCGCGTCCGTCTGCTTGTTCGATCGGATCCTTTTTACGACTGTTAGCGTGGTCCTTCGTTCTCTCTTTACACCGTTGTCGAAGCACTAGACCAGGCCGAGTTTTATTTTCGTGGACGACAAACAGGCTGAGTCGCGCAGCCGCTCTTTTGTAACTCGTCTACAGTATTTAATTGGAAAACTGTATACGTGCGAAAAATAAGAAAGACTCTTGTATTAAACTCGTGTCGTTATTATATTTCTTCATTTTATCATAAGTGTACTTGTAAAAGTGAATCAGTGTATTATTACTGATTTCAGTGCTACATTTATAACTGATGTAATATTTCAGTGAATATTTATTATTTTTCAGTAATAATACACTGATTCATTTTTAGAGATTTTTTGCAGATTCAATCTGTAGAAACCATAACTTCTAAAAATGAATCTGTGTGTGTGTGTGTGTGTGTGTGTATTATTACTGAAAAACAGTAAATATTCGCTGATATTACAGTTATAAGTATAGCACTGAAGTCAATAATAATACACTGATCGATTTTTAGAGAGTAAACATTATGAACGAAATATATTTAACTAAAATGTTACCTTAACAAAAACCCGTTGTAGGTATAACGAAATATATTTAACACTAGAGAGACCATTTTTATTTTTCAGATTAATATCTATTATATTTTTTTTTCGTGAAAGATAGAATTCTGAAATTTTTTACTTTTTAATAATTATATCGCGTATATTTGATGAAATATTTGATTTCTCATTACTTTCCAAATTTTTATATATAATAATATATAATAATAATTTATTCTTTTTAATGAGTAAGAAATATACTTTTATAATGTTAAAAATATATCTTTGTATCGTTGTAAGATCATTCAATCAAAGATTAATAATGATTTTCTGTCTTTACGAGGATATTTTATGACTAATCTATTTTTTCCATTTTTACACATATAACAACCGAATCATGTAATTATTCTCCGCAACGTAATTAGTTATATAAACAAAATGCTAGATTTCTTAGGTATTATAAAAAAATTTGTTAAGTTCAAGCATGTGTAGGTTTGTTTTTTATTGTTTCACTGGGCATGTATTATTGAATTGTTTGGAATGGATTCCAATCGGAATTGTTTAATTATTCCCTAGATTTCTATTGTGTTTTCTTTAGCGAAAACGGAATAACTTCAATTCCGTGTAATACGTATTCTAGATTAGAACTTTTTTTCTCGTTTTCACTGAATTTCGAACATGTATTTATTTCACTTTAACATTTAAATAAATACACAGGATGGCCACATAGCACCAGGAATAATTTTCTTTAAAACTTTATTTTGAAAAAGAAAAATAAAAATAAAAAGCATGTTGCCTAGAAATTTTAAAATTACTTTTATATTTTTCTTTCACAAGGATATAACTAATGTAAATTTAATTATAACTATATTGTTAGATATCTAATTTATATTGTTAGACATCAAAAGAGCAATGGTAATCCAATTCCTTGAATTAAGTAATATTTTTTGTTACTTTTAACTTCCATGTGTGTGTCAAAATGTATAATAAATTAATTAATGTAATAATAAACTAAATTTGAGTAACTAAATTTTTTTTAAATGTAATGATAAACTATAATATTAATCCAACAATAAACAAAAAAAAACAGACCTATTATTTCTCGTGGAATGGTACGTGAGGATGTTTGCACTTTTTTTAACCACAATTACACTGCAGAATTCTTGGTAGATAATGAATCAGACGCTGTCTCGTCTAGGCGCCACAGCGGATAATTTGTTACTACATTTCGTTACAATGAATACTGTATGTTTCGCGCGAGGTTTCACGATAAACATTTACGCCACAACGATAATCCTGTAGGAAGTGCGGCCAGCACATTGTAAACAAGTCGTTCGCAGCATCGCGGCGGGACAAAAGTGTGTAAACTGCTGTACAATACAATGCCGTCACGTACTCGAGCGTCGCGACGAGGTATGTCGAAGATTATCGAAGTCTCGTTGAAGTAGCTTCTCTTCCTCGAAGTCTTATAAATTCTCGTGGGAAACATAAACCATGCGTTCCCACGCATCAATTTCTTAATGATTAACTTTTAAAGGGCAGGGGTCTATTTTTAAAACTTCATGGCTTTTTCGTAATATTTGTTACAATTATTGTATTCTTTACCTAAAAATATAACAATAAATGTTCGCGTTTGATTGCATTTTTTGTACTCAATATCTTTGCTTTTTCTCTTTTCAATGTCTAAATATATATATTTATCTCGTTTTAAATGCAATAATTTTGGAAAATTTCAAGCAACGCGAATAAATTGTTTCGCGCAGTATCACTATAGTAGCTTTCCCTCATCTTGTAAAGGTTAAAGGGTAAACGTATTCTGCTTTCCTTGATCCATTCGAAATCGATTCTTCCGAATCAATCCTTTTTAGAAATACTTGAGAGAACTGTAATCTTTTTCCAAGATTTATTGCATAAATCTTGACGTTCAAGATATTTAATGTTAAAGTGTATTTAATGTTATTTGTATACGAAAGAAGAGACTTGAGATATTACACACACGAGGGAAAGCATTCGCATCCCCACCCTGCCAATTTATCCTCGTAATTTCCAGGAGTATAATTATACGGTAGGTGTCCTCGCTGTTTCACATTGTCGTTTGCAAACCCCGACGCGTTCGACATTTTGCAGAACGAAGGACTGGCTTCTGTTACGCATACATAAATAAATTGGCGGTTTAGGATGAGAGCGAGCAGGAAATTAAAACCCTCAATTAGTGCAACCTTGTAACCTTGTCAGCGAATTCCTCCTATGGAGATCGATACGACTGTATATATATATATTACAGGATGTCCAGTAAAAACCGTAATAATATTTAGATCGGTTTTCATAATATATGGTATATAGTTATCTAAAGATTAAAGGTTACCAAGAAATTCAGTGAATGAATTTCACTGATGAATCTTTTGGTAACCTTTAACCTTCAAATAACCATATAGTGTGAAAAGGACCTTAAGGGTAGATAAATTCCTGAAATTATTTTGATACGAGAATCCTAATATCAAAATGTCGAGGCTAGTTTTTGAATTATTTAAATATTTAAAATTAATGGATCATATCGCCTAAAGTTTGCGCGTTTAGTACTCCTATTCTGTAACTTATAGGTGGATATTTATTCATAGTCTGTTCTTATTTTAAGATCGTTTTAAATAATATCTTAAGATGCTAATACGATTATGATTAGCTTATGACATTTTAAGATTGTACTTAAGACGTTCTTAAATACAAGAATTGCGACTATGAATATAAAAGCCGATCTTAATGACAGTTTAATATCATGGTTAGCATTTTGCGTTGTACAATACTATAAATGCGTGAACTTTAAACGGTAGGATTCGCTAACTTTAAATGCTTATAATTAAAAATCTATTATAGATTCGCTATTTTGGTATTAGGATTTTTGTCTCAAAATGATCTTAGGAATATCAAATTCTTAAAAGGTGATCCTACACAGTCAATATTATTCATCAGTATTGATTGACCGTGTGAGATTATTTTTAACATTATTACGATCTTTACTGAACACCCTATATATGTATATATCAGAAAGTAACGCGTTTATCTTGTCAAATCCTGTTAACACTGCTGAGAGCAAATCGATTCTTTATTTAATCGTGTTACTCGGTTTTTACGCTCAGAGAAAATAATTAGTTAGTGTAAGGATTATCGGGGAAAAAAACCGCATGGCAATAATATTGATATCTCTTTCCGATTTCTCTTTCCCGTAGCTTACCTGATTACTTTTCAAACACGCAAATCCGCAGCTCATAGCTGTTGCTAGTCCAGTAAAACCGATCTCCGATTTGGCAGGGATAAAAATCACGCGTGAAACGAGCGAATCGTGAAATTAGAACGTTCTGTATATATATGCCGGAAATAAAATTTTATATTTACGAGATGATTAAGCTGGATTAGTCGATTCAACTCTACTCTCGCCACGGTGAATGAACTTTAATCCTGATCGTGAGACTCGATTTTTTTCATTCGGAGCCGCTTTGCAGAATAGGTTTTTTTTCTCTCATAGAAACGACGCGAAGGGAGAGTGCCGCGGTGAATTTATGTAGATAACTCGATCGATGCCGGTCCGTTATGGATTTTTGACTTTTATTCGGATTTCCGGCTGAAGAGCGGACTCTAATTCATGCGACCTCGCGCAAATCTGGCCACGTGGAAGAGAAGGTCATACCTTCATTTAGTACCGTCTTCTCCGCAACGAAACCAGGTCAGCCGATGAAGGGCACACGAATTCATTATCTGGCCCGCTTTTCGATCCACGAAATATCTGATCGAAGGCAAGTATCCGGCTGGTAAAATCCGTTTTTTTTTTTTTTTTTTTTTTTTCACTTTTTCCATGGTTCGCTTTTAACCCGCTTTTACGATACGTATTCGATGCGTTCAAAATGTGGGAGGAGAGAAATACATAATAACGGTTCATTTATGTGTCTCGAACCAGAAATAATTTGTTCACTGTTATTTTGTCCTCAAATAGAAAAGCAAGGTTCAGCAAACTTACGATTTAGATATTTCATTAGGAAAGCTCTCGATGAAAGGAAGATGTATAACGAGCACATCTCTCTCGCTAATTAATTTTATTAACATATTTGCTCTGCTAATAAATTGTATTATGCGAAAGTATAAAGTGCGACGGTTCGATTACACAGAAAGAAAGGTTTCGTAAATATAAAAATTTAATTAGATTAGAAAATAATTCTATTTGGACTATCAAAATAATTATATACGTTCGAACTATTTGCCGGAATGTTAACATTTTTTGCAATATTGTCATTAATACTTTAAAAGACGAGGGTCTATTTTTAAAATTTTTAAATTTTTCTAAGTAAGACTTTTTATAATTCGTCATTTCATTTGCATTTTTTGTCTTAAAATATAGTTACTGTTTCAATGTCTTTCCTGTTCTATAAAGGTTATACGTAATTATTTTGATTCCAACAAAATTATTTTGATTCCAATTAATTAAATTATTTTCTATCAGATCTATAATTAATTAAATTTTTGAATACAGCAAAATTATTTCTTTCATCGTACACATTTGACGATTAGTGTAACGACGGAACGTCAAATAATTAATAATTAAGAAAATGAACGAAATCATTGATTTGCTCGATGTGTCTTTTGCCTCTTGTGCGAAATTAGTCTCATACAAATTAGCTTCGTGTTCGAAGGAAACACGAATATCTGACGATCGCGGGTCAATGGGCCTTGCGAACGAGAGGGTTGCTTCCTTTCTATCTTGGCAATTATCGGAAAACTGGCGATGGTACCTTTAAACGATTTGAAAAGACGATGGATTAATTTCTCATATATTATTTTCTTCATTTTCGTGCGTTTCCCTCGCTTCAACGTTGAATAAATAACATCCAGCCTGTTTGCATTTTCTATCTGTTTTCGTCTGTTTTCGGCGCGTTTGCCGCAGTTTGTGATTGCACCGTAGATTCCCGGAGCACAGATAGGCACTAACGAACTAATTGTTCCATGTTATTTTCTTCGCCGCACCGAACTTTTCTGTTCTCTACTCTACAGTCTGATCACCCTATTCTGCTACGGTGACATTTGAATTTGAATTAATTTTTGACACATCTGTATAGTTTCTTTCCCGTGTCTCTAAAATCTGAGATGCAATTGAAAAACACAGACAATAAGGATATGAAATAACAGATTTCAACTTATCAGAAACTGTGCACTGGAAAACGAGTTTTAATTGAAATTCTGATTGAAAATGGACAAATCAGAATTTTCTGGTTGAATCTATTATAATTCTTTCTCTATTTTACTGACTATATATCTGACTGCAATAATTAATTTTAATTTCTGTGTAACATTCGTCTGTATCATTTTATAATTATTAAGGATGATCTAAAAGCTAAAATTGAAATTAATTTTCATATTTAATAAAGAATTTGAATTTATACATGAATATTTAATGTTGGCTTTGATTGGCATTTTTACTTTTATGTATTATAATTCTATTAAGAAAAATAATTCTATTTTCAATTAAAGCAGATTTTAAGCTTGAATATTTTAATGTGAATTTATATACATATTCAGTCTGTAAATCCTACGCTGAAATGTTTTTTAGACTTGAAATACAGTCATGGACTAGAGTAATAATATCACATATTAAATGGGCAAATAACTTAATAATTTTTAATACTAAGCATCTTAATAGAATATTAATAATTTGTTGTTAATAACAATCTTTTAAAAATTGCGAATAATTTATTAAATTGCGAAATCTCACTTCAGTTAAAATTCAATCTGGATTTTCCATATTCCGTCTTTCCAATTCGACCACCAAAAAACTTCGGCAATATTTGTCGCAGTAATCAATTTATTAAAATAATATAGGAAAATCAGGTAAAACAGCAACCAATTTATTATTGTATTTATTATGCATTGTTAGAAAATTTGTGTTATATTCAACACACATTTCACGTATCCCTAACTATTCACTCCAATTTTTATGTTAATTTAACACAAGTAGATATATTAAATAATACAGATATTATGTAAAAAGATTACCATAGAAAAGAAAATACTGACGCGCAATTTGTAAGCAAACTATGGAAGCATATTTTTTTTTTAGTATAATTAACATTTATAGTGTGTTAAATTAATACGTATTTTATCTCTATACATTTTAGAATTTACGTTTTAAAACATTATTTTTGTTCACTTACTATAAATTGTGTCATTTTGACACTTAGAAATGTTGAATATCGATTTCACATAAAATCTTTAAATAATAATTACATTATGTTAAATTAACACTCGAATATGTTAAAAATATAAAATTTTAAATATTAACATAAAATATAAACATAAAATATTAACATAAAATATTAACATAAAATATTGTATTAACATAAATATTAACATAAAATTTTAACAAGGACATGAATAGATCACAAATTCTAACACAAATACAAAAATGTTTTTTACGTAATTCTTTTTTATGTAATTCTAACTGATAACCAAAATAGATCTGATTGATATGATCTGAATTTTTAGTTCCTTCATTTTCATCCAGAAATTTTTCTTAATGTGTATGTGAGAATTAATTTTTAATAATTTGAAATCTGTTACTTTTTTTTTCCTATTGTCTGTGCTTTTCAATTGTGTCTCAGGTTTAATATTTTTCACAGAGACAAACTTGAAACTCGACACATCGACTATCAGTGGCAAATCATCGACGTTTGCATGAATATTTTTTGCGTTATGGCTCGGAAGCACACAAGTAATTTCCCGATAATAAAAAAAGCCCAGAGGAGCGAACTTCGATATGCTGATTGAGTCGGTAAAGTACTGTTGAAAAGCAAATTGTTTTTCTCATCATTCGATTCGTTATTTGTCGAAATGTTGTTGTAACCTTTATACGTGATCTTTTGTATTATTTTTCTGTCAGATAATTATTTTTAGAAAATAATTTTTTATTTATAACAAGAACAGAAACTAATAAAATATTTCTTAAGTAAATATTTTAGTATAACGTTTCTGCGGTTTCTATAGTTTGCATACCATACAGTTGTAATTTTAAATTAATTCTTGAACATTATTGCGATATGTTTCTTACACGAAACCGCGCGGACAATCTCTCTCTCACCTCCTCTCCCTCATATTCATGCATCAACAGGTGAATGATCGTCCTTAGTTTTCCGGGATGCGTGTTCTCTTCCGGACAATGTCCTCATATTTCTTTTGATAACCGACAACCGGGAAATAAGAAGTAATCGTCTTTTATTGTTAGTCAAAATGACGAGACATGCCTTTGGAGGATGACAGAAGTACGGATCAGAAGAGGCGAGAAGCGGGTCGGAGAATAGATTGAGGGAGACGAGGAGGAGACGATGCGAGAACGAGGTAGCGGAGGGTGCGAGGAGAGAGAGAGAGAGAGAGAGAGAGAGAGAGAGAGAGAGAGAGAGAGAGAGAGAGAGTGAGTGAGTGAGTGAGTGAGTGAGTGAGTGAGTGAGTGAGTGAGTGAGTGAATAAGTGAGTGAGTGAGAAACAGAGAGCAAGAGAGACAGGCGGGGCCCGATCAATACTCACGACCAACCCCGTAGTAACGCATAGATTACCTTATTCACAGCGTATCGTTGTGTGTCCATTGCTTTCCTACAACCTGCATTTAATAACGAATTGAAAAGAGAGCGCGTGATTTGAAGAGAATCCGTGCGAAATCCTTTTGAAATTTTCCCGAGGTCTCATTCGGTTTACAATTTAACTTTTTTTCTTATATAAAGAGAACAATTTAACTAGATACAGATCTTAAAATATTTGAATTTGATAAATTTTTTGAAATATTTTTATAGAAATCTTAAGCATGATGAGCAATGTTGCAAAAAGTTTTGACATTTTTAATAACAATTTGAGTGTCCTGTAATAATTATTTGAATGATCTAATAAAATTATTTTCAGATTTGTATGTAGTTAAAATTTTACATATTTCCTTTCATTAGCAAAATTGTTTTTTCTTTGTAGAGACACTGAAGATTTAATCACATACATACACTGAGAGAAAAGTGTGTAATGTTTGTGACTATAATTATATAAAATAATTATTGTTAAGAGTTTC
Source organism: Atta colombica (assembly GCF_001594045.1). Classification (NCBI taxonomy): domain Eukaryota; kingdom Metazoa; phylum Arthropoda; class Insecta; order Hymenoptera; family Formicidae; genus Atta; species Atta colombica. The sequence goes on along the minus strand of NW_017259545.1, from coordinate 2,923,928 downwards.
ATTTTTATAATTATTACTACTATAATCGTGATATAATAATTATATAGAGAAAAAACAGTTTTGCTGAAGCATTTAAAGATTTTGCTAGGTACAGATAATAATCTGATAATAATGTTATTGGGCTATCAAAATAATTATGTAGAATGCTCAGATTGATTGCTAGAAATTTTAAGCTAGTGTCAAAATTTAAGTGTCAAAACTTTTGCCAGCATGCTTAAATTTTTTTCATAATTATATTTTATTATAATATTTTGATAATCCAAAATTATTTTCAGATTTATATTTAGCTTATTAAATCTATATTTA
>NW_017259545.1:2919813-2923522 GCF_001594045.1 Atta colombica | reverse complement strand
TTATTATTATTACTAACATTATGACAATAATAACTATAAAAATTAAACTTTTAACCATATTTTATCATGCAATTATACACAAATATTTTTCTCTCAATCAACTAAAATTTATAGTATTGTATGTATATGTAAATTTATAGTATTGTAAAATTTATAGTATTTTTATTTATTTTTATAATGATGATAAATACGCAAATCAAAATGTACGAGATCGTCTCTATAATTGTTACTTTCGAAGTTATTTCAATATAACATCGAATGTGCATCACATTAACATATGTCATGTGTTAGAGCTTATCGCGTCGCTTTAATGATCCGAGCGAAATCCAATCCGATCTTCATTATAAACAACAGGCAAATTACCGCACCGATGATTCGTTTTTCAAACACCGTAACTGATACACTAGCTCGTTCATTTTCGCTCTTCCATAAAACTGAGCCCTCAAGCTTTTAATTATATAAGCTTATTTATATATAAATGTCACACGAGAACTTCCGTAAGATTTCACACCCTCTTTCATTATGACTATCACATTATCTATCGTCATATCACCTCGTTATATCTTTTTATATAACTACTGTTATCACACGAAACGAAACGCGAAGCATCTCGGTTTATATCGCTGGCTTAGATCGAATAAAAGATTTATAGTGACGTCCTGTACCTCCTGACAGACTTAACTAGCGGGAAAAGGTCGAGGCGGTCGTCCGCGGTAAGCCGCAGGAGGAAACGTGTTATTTCTCGTCATAGTAAGGGTTTACGCATCCCCACAGGAAAAGCGTCACGCATCAGCGTGCGTTTTGCATAAGATAAATAAAGCGCCGTTATGTACGCCACGAGATAGCAGAGATTACAACGAGCGGGAGCAAGTATGAACTATCAAACGAGCTATCAGATGCAGGATAGGTTTTGTCACGGTAAATAACAAAATGTTCATCGGTTGTAGAAAAAACAATTGAGTGAAAATTTGAATTATAATATCAGTATAATTTGATTTTAAAAGATAAGATTGGATATGTTTACAGTGAGTGCAAAAAGTATCTATTTAGTTAAGCAGAATATCTTTTTAAAAAACCTTATTTTTATTAAAAAAAAAGTATTTAGCAATTTATTAACAAAGAATAAAATAAACTGTATATATAATTATTTTACTTGATATTTAATAATTAAAATACACTGTCTTAATAATAAGCGAAAAGAAAGAATTAAATTATTGGAACAAAAAGTATTCGTACTGTTTGAGAAATTTGGCTTTTAAGATCATAAATACAATTATTTTTACGAAATTCTTTTGTTTATATTAGGAGCGTATTATTGCTAATAAATTGTTAATTAATATTTACATGTAAGGCTTTTTTTTTAAGAAAAAAAGTCCTTTGTATGAATATTTTTTGTCATTCATACATAAAGCATTTTTGTAAGTCTTATTTCAACCATAATGTTATTTCTGTGAATGATAACACAAAAAAAATTTCAAATTGTGTATTTATCATAAAAATAAACAGACATAAATTATATAGTTGTCTACACTGAGAAAAAAAGTATTTGTATTATAATTATAATTGCATGGTGAATTAATTATGGAAGATGTAAATTATGGAAAAGTTCCATTTCTTACAAAAATTTCATCTGATTACTGTTTGCATTCATTATAAAGTATGTATCAAGTTTTTATAAATCTTTATATTTCTGAGATAATTTTGTCTCTGGTTGGATGGCTAAAACATATTAGATGCACACACATACAGATGGAGATTACGTAAAACTCATTTAAGATTTAATCCATCACGTTAGACTTGATCCTGTCACGTGTAATGGTTTCAAGAATACAGTAATACATGAGAGAGATCCAAAAGATGTATCATCTTAAGGATCTGTCAGAAGTGGCTCGACCTTCGGGGTCGGGAACATGTATTGACACTTCCGAACGGAAGTTCGACGAACTCGAGATTCCTGCATGCTCGGGGAAATTCAAGAGAACGAGAGAAAGATAGATAGATAGAGAGAGAGAGAGAGAGAGAGAGAGAGAGAGAGAGAGAGAGAAAGAAAAAAAATAGAGATTGCGTCCATCCGGCTATTCACCATAAATTTTTCATTCGACTCACAACCGTTCGCGTTCATCCCAGATCAATTCTCCGCTCCCTGCGTTGCTGTTACGTGTTGTTGATGCTCACGTTTACGCGTTTACACGATAAAAAGGATCACGTCGTTCTCGTTGAACTATATCACTCTCTTCGATGTTACGATTAGGTAGGTAGTCATCGTCTGTGACGATTGTCATTGACGTAAATATCATCGTAATCTCCGTAATATTTTCGTTTTGAAGGAGATTTACACATAAATATAAAGAATACATACACAAGTAGATGTCGAAAAAAGTGGGTTGATATATTTTTGCTGATCTTTAAACTTTTGCTTTATAATGACATAACTGATAAATTGTATAAAACGATGCAATTTCCTTTCGAATTACGCAATTTTTTCCCGTGTGTCATTTCTATCTGATTATCGAGACAATAAACTACAACCTCCGTTTAATCGTGACCTCGTTTTATAATTGTATTTATAAAACATGACTGAATAATTTTATCGATGGGACAATTATAATGGGATAAATCTGAAACCTATAATAATGATTTAATATGAAATATTCACTGGATTGATTTTATGATATTGATTTTTGATAACGATACACTTATAATTTTATAGATTTTTTTTGTAATAGTATTTTTGGAGTGATAAAATTGTTTTTGAAATATTGTATTACCGAAATATTGTGTTATTTCTTAATCACGGGGCTATCTGCGCGCGGTCCACAGATAATATGCTGACGTTGAATCTTGATGAACTCAGGGTTATCGGTGAAATATCAAACATAGTAAGTAACATGGAGAGACAAATAAAACGCGTCCTCAATTTGAAAATTAATCTCATCTACTTATCGGTGGATATTTATATTTTCTGCTGCATAATTTACTTCAATATTATCCGGTGTATGTTACTTTTGTTATTTATATATATATTGGAAATTTTTAACCTTTTCATGCTATTTTTTCAATAGCTTTTCCATTGCGCACAATTTTTGTTATTACTAAAGATACATTTGCTTGGTATATTTCTTAATAGCTAATAATAATATGATCAAATGTTTAAAGACAATATATGCACTGAAAAAAAATCTTAATTTTTGAAGAAATATCTCTTTGCTCATATTTAAAAAAATTATTTCTTTGAATCAATGAAAATTTCTTTGAAAATATAATATCTTATTTTTTTTTTAAGTACAATATTCTTATTCAAAGAAATCAAAGAAATTTTTATTGATCCAAAGAAATAATTTTTTTGAACACGAGCAAAGAGATTTTTTTAAATTAAGATTTTTTTTTCAGCGTATCCCCGAGTAAAAAATTTTCAGGACATAAATAAAAAACTGATTTTTACTGAGTTTTTTATTTAAAACGTTTCTAGTTTTCTCTTCGGTAATTTTGCTCTCTGTGTAATATGGGTTAATATTGGTTTGCACTAATTTACGCGAATTTAACACTTTACCATGGAGAAGAAAAAATATATTTCTAGTTGTTTTAATCGCACAGTTTTAATTTGAGATATTATTATTCTACAAAGAGATTTATCATAATCTTATGTCGATGATGAATGAAAGTGGAATATAAAATTAATAGGTTCGAAATGGTCATTGATGATTATTGG
>NW_017259545.1:2899720-2919713 GCF_001594045.1 Atta colombica | reverse complement strand
TATCTTGCTTAAAAATCAATTCATGTATCCGCGACGATTGGCCATAGAAATATGATTGAATTATATAATCGTGTCCACCCCTTTATCGCGAGTTTTATCTCGCTCCTTGGATCGTCCTTGGATATATCTACCTTCTGGGTATAAATATGCGCGATCAATTTGTCTCTTAACGTGGAAAGGGCATGCATCTCATACTCTCTATCCTGACGGGAACCAGAGGGTAACCCATTCCCTGCGCGATCCTTTCTTCCATTCTGCTTTCTTCATGAGTACCTCGTACGAGAGCAGTCTCGAGGGCCACTCTCGCGCTTTCCCCGTGACTCCTCTCTTGCCTCCGAGTGCGGGCTATTTTTCTTTATTGCAGCCGGGTCTTCGCATCTTAGCTACGTGTCACTGCCCTTGCAATGACCACGTCGTTTCCGACAGCTCTCCTTGGGATAACATCTCGCTCGGACACCCCATTATCTTCGGAATGCGATTGATATCGCGATATTATTTTTGTAATTTATTTATTTATTAATTTTTTACTTTATTAATTTTTTATTTATTAATTTTTGTTGTTAACGCGCATTCCGCACGTGTGATGCTACACGGTTGGAAAATTTATGTAAAATTTAACGCATTTCACATGTTCCAAACAGTTCACTCAGATTTTGGCATTAATTTAACATGAGATGAATATGTTAGGAACACAGGATATTATGTAAAAAACATAAAAAAACATAAATTAACATAAAAAATATAACACTGACACAATTTGTAAGCAAATTGTGAAAGTAGGTTTCTGCGGTAAAATTAACATAGATAATATGTTAAATTAATACATTTTATTTATTTATGTTAAAATTTATATTTTAAAATACAGTATATTATCTTTACGTTAATTTTAATTGTTTATTGCTCACAAATTTGTTATTTTAATACTAAAAAAATGCTGAATATAAACTTAGCTTCAAAATATGTAAATAACATAATCATTTTATATTAAATTCAAGTATATTAAAAATTCAACACAACAAAATTTTAACAAAGACTTTCTAATTTTCTACTGTCTGATTCTCTCTCTCTCTCTCTCTCTCTCTCTCTCTCTCTCTAACTACCTATCAATTTATATATCTGTTTATCTTTTTATGAGTCCCGAAATATAACTAGATTCTAGCGCAAATAAGATTTGGACGTCGATGCCAATCGTCATTCTAAACGACGTACATGTGAAGATGATTATTTTGCAAAATAGAAACATGCGCGCGGGAATCGCGGATAGTTATTGCGACTCACAGCATTATGTCGCCATGATTGCGTACGTGTGCAGCCGCGTAATGCGCGACGGGCACCGCGGAAATGCGCGTCAGATGTCGAGCCCACGGTCGAATTAGCACTTTTATTGCCCGGACATTTTCCGCCCCGCCTGTATAAAGCCCACCAATCGGGCATGTCGAATTTTCTGTGGAGAAGCACCCTACATTTCGGGCGAGACCCGAATTGCGAGACTTGAATTTCTACGCGTCGAATTTGCATCTTGAAATTTACGATCATGACCGTGGGACTGTTCAACTTTAAGTGCACAGACGTTATCCTTTTTTTCATGGTTTTTTTCTTTCTCATTTAAAATTATCATTAGGCAAGCAAACTTCGTTCAAATATTGAAATTTACATATTTGTAGAACATTTAGATATATAAAAAAAATTTGTTTTACATAATATCATATGAATACGATGTTCAGAAATATATTTTGCTTGCTATTGATAATAATTAAATGTTTTAAAGTGTAGGTGTAGATATTATATAAGTTTAGAATTGTATAACGTTTAAGGCGAGAATATCGCAATACAAATTATATCGTTTATTTGTATAACAACGACATAAATAAAAAATTGTGATTTTTTTTTTAGTTATTTGTTTATAAAAAAAAAGGAAATGAAAAACGTAGAGAAAGAAGAAAAAACGTACTTTAAAAGGACACATTTTTTATTCCTCTACACTTAGTTATTCTATCAAAGTTGCATTTTAAAATTGAAACTACAAAATTTTAATAATTTAAAACATTCAAATTCATTTTTTGGAAACCTTTGTTTTTTTTTTATTTATGTAGTAAATGAATGATATATATTCGTCAAGATATAAATAATTAATACTAAAACAGTACGCTATCTATCTATCAGGCTTCATTAGATAAATGTATCACACGTGGCACCGCCACGTGGCTATACGTTTATTTTGAAGCCTCCCATTTTTTTTTCATTATCCATATTAATCCCTTTCAGATGACCGCCAGTGAAAGGTCACCGCTCAATTTACACGAAAGTGTCGCTCCCTTGCTAAGTTCGGTTTCGGAGAGGAATCGTCACGAAAATTGAATTGCAGTCCCTTTCCTCCCCCTTCCCTGTAACTCCAATACTCACGTTTCTCCATTTCCGACGTTTTCTCATGTCCAGACGGATTAATGCCTCGGAAAATCGGGAATCCTCGCCTGCGAAAATCGGATATATTACCTACCCGCGTCATCTTCAGAATTCGTGTTTCTCACTTTTTCGGTGGTTATACTTTCTGACCAATATATATTGATACGTTCTCCTGAAATCATTTGCAACATTTTCTTCCTTAATAAAAATTTTTTTTCTTACAAAACATGTGACATTCCGTTTTACACGATTTAAAAAAAATTAACATCCTTAAAATTTGGTTTTTAAATATGTAATTATACTAATTAAAGACGCGAATGTTAGGATATTAATCACATATTATGTATAGCGTCTTATAAGCGTCTTATAAGATCTATGTCAGGTTTTGCAACCTCGTATTTCGGCATGCGAGGCAATTTAATTCGATAAACGTGGAAAACAGCCGGCGCACATCCCGATCGAGAGTTAAATTATTTCCCGTTCTTACGAGCCATGTGATTAATCATCTTCGTGTGAGAACAACGGGCTAGCCTTGTAGATCGACCTTTTCGACTCCGGTGACCCGAAATAAGGGCCCTGCACGGTAATCCGTGTCAGAGAGGGATCTACGATCGATCGTTCGATCACTAAGGCTCGATTCAGTCGGCCACTCCTGTCATTCGGCCTCGGTCGACCCACGATGGTCGACTAAGCCACGGCGAAACGGGATGGTTCTTCATCCTGCGACGCTCTACGCGCTCCGTCACCGATCGATACGCTCGCGCCAGCGTAGTAGAAAAGACTTTCTATCTCTCTTCCTCTCTCTCCCTTTTTCTCGTTCCTACCCCCGTAAGCCTGTGTCACGCGAGCGAACGTCGCTGCTGCAATTCGAGAGAATTCGTGGATCGGATTAAGCCCATACTTACTGATCCGTCTGTTCCTACGTCTCCTTTTAGACGATTTAGTATATTCACGGAGGACTCCGCGAAATTCGTATTCGTGCTACATCTAGTGGAAATTTGGAATTAATTTTCTCCGTGCAATTTTGGTCGCTTATTCTTTTTTAATTAACATTTCACGAAACATTTGAACGAAACTGTAAGAAAGTGGCTTTGTGTGATTATTTTAATTACACATATCTTTAGAAATCAATATTGTATCCTCGAATTATGTAAAGACTCAAACTTATGTTTTGGTAGAATACATTTTCTTAATATTAATTATTGAATTAGTCGATAGAAGTGAATCTTAATGGATCGAAAGCAAGCAAATAGGGCAAACGAACGCGAATGAACAAACTGCATAGGCTCTAATGATTGCAGCGTGATTATATAGAAAGGATAATTTTGCTGAAGTAGTAACAAATTTAGCTAACTCCATATCTAAAAATAATTTTAATGAACTATCAAAATAATTATGTATAATATTCTTGTTACTAATAAAAAAATATTAAAATTTTTTTGTAGCATTATGTAATAATTATTTTGATGGCCCAACATTTTCAGATCTGTATCTAGCTTTTTAGATACTTTAGCAAAATCGTTCTTTCCGTGTACAAATCCAAATTTGCATAAGCAAATATGTTTCATTTCTTATCGCGTTTCTTATCACATCAAAGGGAAAGCGCCCATTAACCAACGTTCATTTCATTCGTAAATATCCGTTCATGATCGTTCTTGCTGGATTGGTCTAAACCCACCCTTAGAAGTTCGTGCCCACTGTAGTCCCGTTCATTTCTTTCCGATTACTTTGGAATCGTTTCTCGAATTTTCGTTAATCAGGTCGTATGTGATTCTTCTAATAAAGGTAGAATTAAATTGCCAACATTAATTCACCGATTCGCATAGATTAACTTCGAGAAGAGAGAACGTGGAACAAATTCTTCAACCTCCTCCGCATTATTTCATTTTTCATTTTCCGCAAATCCGCATTGAACAACGGCAGCAGTAACAACGTGCGCAAATTGAATTTCATTTTTTCCGTCTCCAATCACCGTGTCGCGCGATATTTTCCGTAGATGCTTCGTACTTCAAGCACATTCTCTATGATTCATCTCTTACGGATGCGCAGTGCGCGCAGAAATTAACGACTGCTGATCCCCTTTTTTAGTACGATAATACTATTTCTTTTGCGTACATCACATTATATCGTTACATGTCCGACGTAATAATGTAATAATAAGAAACCTTTGCAAAGACGTGCCATAATCACTTTTAATCCGCTTCGGTACCGAACTTTCTCTTCACCATCCCTCATTACGTCAGTTATCGCGTTACTCGATTTTAACATTTGCATATTTTATAATGCGCGACACTGGGTATTCGTACGTTCCGTTTCACGCAAGATGCACATGATATTTTATTTTTATTGTTCACCGAATACTAAAGAAGAATAAAATGATACATCATGCGTGAAATGGAACACATTCCGTGTCACAATCCTGTTAATTCGTCGATGCATGACGAATTTTCCGAGCGCATATTTTCCGGCCGCTTCGAGAGGAGAGGAGAAAAGAGAGGAAAGAAAGAGGAGAGGCAGGTTTTGGACGAAAGAGTGGAAAGTAATTTTATACTCATTGAGCTCGAGGGTTCGCGCGGTTGCACGCTGGGAAGGTGACTCTTTCTCTCTTTTCCTTTTTTTTTTTTTCTTTTATTTTGGCACATATATGCACGCTCGTTTTAACAATGCGGGCTCATCGATGCGTTCGCAACGGGTCGTTTCATTTTTAACATCGACCGGCATTCACCTCTCTCCCACCCCTACCCGTTTTATTCTCTGTGCACTCTCATGCGATGCACATATAGCGTTGTGCATATCAGATGCATATATGCACAAGCGAGCGCACATCTGCGAGGCCATTCGCGTTTTTCTTCTCTTCTCGGGACATGAGAAACGTGTCTCTTGACACGTGCGACGTATTTCACACGGACATCCGCAGTCTCAGGGTCGAGACTTTTTGCCGCCCTCGAGTTCTTCAATTCTCGCCCACTTCTTTTTTTTTATGTATTTAAGAGAAAATTAATTATTCTCAACAGAGACCTTCGAGCAATTCAAATAAATTACGTCGGCGTGCTATGACACTGTTAACGATGACGCGTAAATGCACGAGCATATATATTACAATCACGTATTATTTAACTCTCTCTTTGCAATGTTAGACTATCAAGGTACAATCGATTTTTTAATTGTGAATTCTAATAGATAAATTTAACCCTTTGAGGATGGAAGCTTTGTAAACAAAGAAACTTAAGAAAAGATCTTATTTTCTAAGAGTTTTTGGTGAATTTAATTCTGGTCTCAGAATTCTAAAATTCAAATATTTAAAAAATTATCTAATTATTGTGAAACTGATTTTAGGAAATTCTTGATATCGCTGAATTTAAATGTCTGAATATTCGAAATTTAAAAGATTCTCCAATGAAAGTGGATCTAATATCAGAGAGCTCATAATTAGAGTTTGAAAGAATTTGAAAATCAATACTAATTGTTTACATAACATTGATGAGCTTCAAATAAAGTAAAACTGAAATTTAATGTTATATTGCACTTAAAAATTCTCTAAAACTGAATTCTGTTCTGATAATCAAATTATTTTTTTAAAATTCTATCCGTTATATTGAATCTATTGTTTTGAATTTTTTATTAATTTTTTATTATCTTTTTGAATAAAGCATTATCAAGTTATCATATAGATTAAGTTTCATGAAAAATGGGCGAATAGTTTATACAAAATAAAAGAGAGCCCAAACGAGCACGTTTTTACCTAAAGTGTTAGGTATGTAAAAAATAAATAAAACACAATGATAATAAAAATTCATTGTTGAAGCTTTCACATCCATATAAGATTTTTTTCAGGTTTTTTGTAGTCTAGGATAATATAAAAATATGCACCAAAGTTTGAAGACTCAAATTGCTGACAAAGAGTGAAAATTTTACATTGCTGACGGAGAGTTAATTGCGTGTATAAATATTTATACATGATAATTAGTTATAAATTTCTTTTCGGAATTAAATGGGTCAATAAATTGTTTTAAATAGGCTTTCAAGCAAGATCCTAGCTGTTATATCAGCTATAGTTATTGTACAAACAATATTTGGCACGTGCCAAATGTGGGCTATTACGTTAATAAGAAATAAACTAGCTATTTTCTCGGCCATGATTCACGCGAAGATTAAGTTCTTAAGTATTACAACAAAGCTTAGGAAACTATTATAACTGTGTTTTGACTGAGATATAATAAGTCTGCTTTCGTATTCTTTGCTCATTGATTTATTTAGTACATCTCTATGTCAGAATTCGGAAATAAATTTACATATCTTTTAACATATTACCATCGTCTCTAAAATCGCTATTTATTGTAGTGTTTTGGTCGGAGAGAAAGAAAGAGAGACATAAAATTTTCTTGACGTTACTGTAACATTGAATTGTTGTCATTTAAAAAGCTGTAGTTAAAGGACAATTTTGCTGAAATATTTAAAAAGCTGGATATATTTTATAGATTTGAAAACATTTTGTTGGACCATCAAAATAATTATGTAGGACATTCAAATTGCTAGAATGTCAAAACTTTTTGTAACATTCATTACGCTTGAGTTTTTTATGTAATTATCTTGATAGTCCAATGAAATTATTTTCAAATCTGTATCTGTAACTAAATTTTTAATTACTTTAGTAAAGTCATTCTTACCGTGTATTTTGCTTTGTATTTTATTGCTGTGTGATTTGGTGGATGAAATGACAAGAACGACGAGTCATTAAAATTTGTCAGGAACTGCTGTTTTTAAATTAGTCGAGAAAATCCGTTGATCGCTGCTTCGACGATCGAACTGTAGAGCGATAGCGATCATCTTTCTTCACTAGCACTTGCTTACTTACCCGAAGCGAGTAAATTATTGCGAAAGTACGCCACTCGTGCCAGAAAGATCGATTCCTGGTGTCGTGCCAGGACACCTTCATTCTCCGTGGAAATCTTTGTGTTCTTCGTTACGGCTGTCTCGACGGAAGATATTGCTCTGCCCGATGAGAAAACTTGTATCCAATCGATAGCTAAACTCCTTACCGGTATGAAGCATAAAAAAAGTTGTATTTTTACATCAAGATAAGGATAATTAGAATGTAATAAGAGTTGTCAGTTGTCAGTTATTACTGTTATTACACTTATTATTATTATTGAAGTTATTATTATTATTATTACAGTTATATTAATTACTTCGCAATTAACGTAAAGTAATAATGTTTGTTGTATTTTAAGTTATTCTAGGAAATAAATTCTATGCGTTTACAATGACATGGTTATTAATATATACCGTATTATTTTGATAATTATTTTGTACGAGCGTAAAATGTTTTGATCAATGACTTCAAATAATCAAAACGCGCGGCGAGGTAATGTGCAATGCGAATAGAAGTGACAGAGAAAAAAGAGAAGACGAAAGCAGGAGAAGAACGATATTTGCGAATAAGATCTCTTCGCTTCGGTTTCCAAATTTAGCTGGTTATGAATGGATCGGCACGTCGCCGATACGCAACGATGATCTGCGGGAGTCTATTTAAGTTGAGAGCTCGCGACACGACGTGTCCGAATTTGAAATAAGGGTCAAAAATTGAAGTACTTTATTTTTCAGCTGAAATTACGAGAGCAAGAGAGAGAGAGAGAGAGAGAGAGAGAGAGAGAGAGAGAGAATCTTGAAGCTATTGTTGTCAGTCGGGTTTTCATTTCGAATAGAGACGCGAATTCTCTATTTTTTATGTCGTTCTCGTATTTCATATCAACTCAAATCGCGGAGCTCCGGCGTGATTCGGCGAAACGTATCCGCGGATATTCTGTGGGCTCGTCCTTCCCCCGGACGACTAATGAATCGCGCTTAATTGCCAGTGTGCAATCATATTTAATCGTAATTAATCGCGCCGAGCGGATGTTGATTGTAGCCGTGGCTCGCTGCGATTTCGTATCGATTCGATGCGCACCTAATATTTGCATACGCTTGATAAACGGAGCGAAGGATAACGCTAATTTACCGAGTATAATTACAATATCTAACGTCACGAATGAGAGATGATGTAAAAGAAATTTCTTTGCAATATCATTTTTAACCGTCTTTGGAAGATCTTCTTTAATCAAATTCAGAATCTATCCGTTCTGTAATCAATCCTTTCTATAAAGCAAAACAAATATACATGCGATTACGAATTTTATTTAACATTAGAAATTGAATGTCTTAAATTAAGCTACAAAAAAAGAAACTGTTTTTACTGAAGTATTTAAAATTAGGCAGATACAGATCTGAAAATAATTTTGTTTGCTTTATCGAAATAATTATGTAGAACGTTCAAACTGAATATTGCTAGAATATTAATAAAATGTCATTAATTGTCATTAATGTTCACATATTCTACATAATTATTTTGATGGCCTAATAAAATTATTTTTATTTATTATATTTAAAATCAAATTTTTGGATAATTTAGCAAAATTATTCTTTGCGTGTATAGATGCATAAATAGAAGATGAAAATTCTATTGGGACATTTATAATATTTTCGATTGCGTTGAGTATAATGCAAACACATTAATATAAATTGAAAAATATTGATTTAATATACTATTTAGATTAATTTAGATATAATAATATTTAGATTATAGCGCACCACTTAATTGCTTCGAGATAAATAACGATCCAAATCGGTCACATGTCTCATGAAAGTACGATGGATGGATACCATAGATATCGTATGTACAGTTCCGGCGACTGGAAATAGAGCGGAGCTCTTGGACCACGAACTCGGTGAAACGAGATCGATTAGTCACTTTCTCATCTTATTTGGAACCGTTCCATACACGCTGGAACGCGTTCTCTTGCACCTGCTAATATAACGCGCGTAGAGAATCATTGACTCGCGTCACGTCAACCATGATTCAAACAGATACTTCATGTTCTCGCAAAAGTTGAATCATCGTTGATAAATACGCGTGCTGCAGATCTCCAGATTATTTCGATATCTAATTCACTGTGATGCAATGTGGTATTAAATCTCCGCGGAAGAAACTAATGGGTAATTAGTCACGCGAGAATTCCAGGTGTTCTTTCGTGTGTTACATGAGATAGAAAATTAGTCACTTCTTTATTAAACTTTAAATGGCATGAATCGATAATAAAATCGTTTTTTGAATTTTAAACAGAGTTTACGTAATAAATGCTTGATTTATTATACAGGTAATTAATAATATAATTATATCTTAGTAATGTATTTTAATAATTATTTTATATCTTAATATATAATCGTATCTTAATCGTACATTTTAATAATTGTATCTTGTATATAATAATTATATAACAGTTAACATACAACAAATGTTATAAATTATAGAATAATGAAAAAACATGGCAATCGATTAAATTTTTGTTATAAAAACTTTAAATTTTTCAAAAAAATCTATGGAAGTTTATTAGATATATCGTCCTATACACATTTATTTATTAGTTGGTGCTTTGTAGTGAATATTACGCGAAAATTGTTGTCGTTCTTCTGTATGTCGATCAATTATTTCCATTTTTTTTTTTTTTTTTTTTTTTTTTTTATTAGAGAATAACCACTCTAAACGATTCGTATTACAGCGTCGATCTTCGTTTCTCCCAACTCGAACGGAGCTGCTTGTGCTTTTTCCTTCTTTCCGCCCCGCCACGCCTTCCTTTCGTTTCCTGCCGGTCGAAAGCTTCTAAAGTTCAGAAGTCAAAGCCAGCTACGGTGTAACGGCATCAAAGAGCTTTTCCGTCACGCTCTCGTCATCGTTGCCGTCGTTGCTACCATCATCATCGCCGTCATCATTTTCTGGAACGGAGTTCCGTGCTTTTATCACACTTTTCGCGATACACGCGTCTACGTCGTGGTCTCATATACTCGCATGATTGAACTTAGCGAATTCATGCTCGTGACGGAGCAGATTCCACTCTGGAATTCGATAATGAGAATAGAATACGAAGCGCGCGCGCGCGCTTATATTTACAGACGCACTGGATGTGAAGAACAATATATATGTAATACATAGTAAAGTAATGGAAGAGTTATTATGCGGAAGAGTTATTACTTTTATCGTTACTTTTATAATAGCAATTTGATAATGATGTTGTAATTTTTTATGACTATAATAACTAATTAAACGCTAAGGTTGCACTGAGGTTAGAAAAGTTATTTTGTAAAGTAACTTGTCACCATTATGCGTTATTTACTGAAAAAAAATGATAAATAACATGTAACGCATCGACGAGTTACTTTTTCCGTTACAAGTAATGAAAGTAACTAGTTAATAAATAAAAACTTACTTTTTTCACTAAGGAATGACTTTTCCAACTCATTACAAGTAATGTTTAACTTTTCCCACTTTGAGATGCCATCATTATCATATCGTCAGAAAAAATTCGCAACGTCATTATTAAATTGTTATTATAACAAAAAGAAAACGATAAATAGCAACGCCGTTACAAATCACGTACTTCCATTCTCTGAATTGTAATATATTTTAGCTATTACATTAACAAAGGACGAGGCACAATTTTTTTACAACTGTTTAGGGATTATTTTATTTCTTTATTTATTATGTGTTTTTGTTAATAGAAAATAATAATAATAATGAATAAATAAAAATTAAAATTAAATTAAAATAAATTAAAATAAAATTAATAAAATTTCTATTTACATCGTCACGAAATTGCTATTAGTTATATTTTAATTATTCAAAAACTAGTTCAGAGTTGTTGATACAACTAATTATGACATGATAATTTTTAACAGAATTATGAGCAATCAAAGTCAAAACGCTTCTTTCAAGTTAATCCAGGTAACTCAGTAACAAAAAATGTTCGGAACAATTTTTAAAAAATGATTATGTAGGGAAAACTTTAAGCTTCCATGGAAGAAAACCGAAAATTTCGTAAATTTGTTATGTGACAGGCCTACAAAGTGAAAAGAAAATTTTCCCTTTTTTCAGCTTGTAGTTTTCTATATATAAAACTTACCAAGCTTACAGGAACATAGTAATTTTTTGAAAGTAGAAATTTTAAACTTTAAAATTCTTTTTTGAAATTTAAATTTTGTTCATTTTTAACGAATATATTCTATGTATAATTTTGAGCTAAAAAGTACATTACTTTCCTTCCAACTCAATATTAACTTTAGGGGCCGATTCTATAACTCTTAACAACAGTCGTTGCGCAGATATTACGTAAAGTAAAAAAGCTGCACAATGACTTTACTATATCAATTTTTTTTTTAATGTAGTTTCATTATTATGATAATTTTCGGTTTCCATGAAGAAAAATAAGTACATGAGAAAATATAGAAATTTTATTTCTGTAATTCCTAAAAAAGTGAAGATTTGCTCTCCTTTTGCTTTTCTTTTCGCCATATTATCCTGATTGACTGGCTTCAACGTGACACGATTTTATAATGCGAAAAGTTGGCAGTATTTTGGTGTGGGATTTTATTTGTCTACGAAACGCCGAGCGCGGTTATCCGGAGACGAGCCAATTCAAAATCAATAAAACTTGATCAGGCCGTCGCGCTATTCGACCGCCGCGTCGAAAGAGCACACGATATACCGGGACCATGAAACCATTATCGCGTACATACCAACACGTAGCCGCTTGAATACATCCCTCGAAACCGTATATGTGTGCACGCTATGGGCATGCAATTTACGTCCACCTCTGAACTGAAACTCGACGCAACGACAGATAACAACCTTTTATGCCATTAGCTATTGCCAACGGCACTTAATTAAAAAAAATAGAAAAAAAGTCAATAGCGAAAGCCTTAGAGATAAAATCTAAGGCTATTACCAGGTGAAATTTTTTTAACCAACCAATGTTGAAATTGCAACCAAGTCGTCGACGAAATTAATGAATGCTTCTTTGATAAAGACTGGAAAAATTTACTTATAATCTTCGGATAGAACAATGTAAATCTAAATCTCAAGGCGTGTATTCTTAGTTAGATATCGTAAGAGAGTAAAAACAAAAGTAGGGAAATTGAGAAAACTGCAAACACTTAAGAGAAAAGTTATAAAATCGATTATTTATTAATTAATAAAAATCTTTATTTCAAAATCTGCAGTTATTTGGCTTTAAATAACAATAATTACATTTACAATATTATTAACATAAATAATTTTAAAACAAAAACCCTTTTCAAATTACCTCCTGCCGCGGGATAATGCTAAATTAATTTTGTTTTTTGTTTAAAATTACAGTTTGTGTTAACAATTTGTAAATATTAATTATTATAATTTAAAATCAAAATCCTTTGAATAAAGATATAATTGATAAATAATCATCGGCTTTATTTAACTTTTCTCTTGCAATTTCCTCTCCAAATCATTGGAAACATGTAATGGTATTTGAACGGCGTGTGCGTTTTATGGTCACATGTTATAGTGCAGTACTAATCGTATATCGGATTATTACTTGATGCGAGAAATGAGAGGTTATCACTTCTCTAATATACTGCAATCGTTCGCGTTTATCCCATGTTCGCTATTTCGCTTTTTATAACGCTCTCGATGAAGAGTAAAATTTTTCTTCGCATTAATGCCTTGCCAACTAAGTTGGATTTTGAAAGTATAGTCGATATTTTGATTGTAAATTCTGATTGATGAAAAAAATAAATAAAATATAATCTAATTTCTACAACAATATGATAGTTAGTTATTAAACCTTTCATAAAACCAAGAATTTTTACAATCCAAAACGATATAAAAATCTTTACTGAAGCTCAAAGACTGATGGATGGATGGACAAAGTTTCTACTCTGGCCGACGGAGGATTAATTTAATTAATTTTTATTGCGACGTTTTGCGCATTGGAAAAGATGACATTGGATGAGATTATTCATCGCAAGATAATTGCAAACGGTCACGTTAATTAATTAAGTCGATTTTCGGGCATAGTTATCGATCAATCGCAAATGTGCATCAAATTGGGCTATGCCTCTAGCAAAGCTGACGCACATTTCCATCTTGATGATCCGATTATTGCCGATATAAGATTATTCCATGCCCTCTCGATCATAAAACTTACAATAGAAATTCAACAGATGTTATTTACGTATCTTTTGGAAAGAGCACAAATCGTTCAGGGCAGGAAGTTCGATTAAGTGAAACGCTAAACTAATCGAGTTAAATCATTTTCGGCAGAATACTTCTTTCGTTCCGCGTCCACGTACATTATCATCTCTGATTATCCGAATAATTCATGAGAATAATGCATCAGTCGCATATGCGTTAGTTTGCAAGGCAAACGATGCTACGAGTTCTCTGTTTACATCGCGATCTTTGTCGCGAGTATTTCGTCGTTTATATTCGTTAACGTCGCAACGTTTGATTTACATGGCCTTTACTGCGTTTCGCACTCTAGATGAAGTTATAACATATCACGTAAAGTAATACTACAATGTATGTTCATATTTCTAGCTCGGTAAAAGAGAAAGATTATTGGGGTGAACAGCGCATAGCTCTCAAGGATCTTCAACTAACTGTAATTGATTACCGGTTTACTATTTGAAAATCAGCTGATTCTTTCACTAGTAAGCGCGTCGAAATACTCCACTCGTTCGCTCTGACAATAATAATCTTGCATCTTATGCAGCGGATTGGCGTTATCATTTAAAATATTTAAATGTATATTAATCTTTCATTATTAGGTAACATTATTAGGTAAAAATGTAATATATTAATCCCACATTTTTACTTAATTTATAGGTCTGTTACTTAATTTATACTCTGGATCTTTTTTTTCCAATCCAAATTTTTTTTTACTGTTTGTTCTAGTTCTTCAAAAAATCTAGAAAAATTTAAGATTACTTTTCGACATTTCTTACATTGCCAAATAGTTATTTAACTTAAATCTTTAAAAATCTTTATTTAATAAGCATTAAAATTTGTGCCAAAAAATTTGAGAGTGAAATTTGTCTGGATAAAAAAAAGACTTAGTGTGACTTCTGTGAAGTTGGTACTTCATTTTTCCAAAAATGAAATGTTGACACTTCCGAATGCATCCCGAAAAGTTCTGGAGTTCCTGCCCAAAATTAAAAGTAGTTCCGGCGATATAATACAAAAAAAAGAATTAAAAATTTGGGGTGCTTCACAAAACGCAGAACGAAAAATTATGATATCTTCTAAATCATTAGTCCTAGCGCTTTAAATGATAATAACTTTTGATAGAATTCTTAGGGTTATTTCTTAGGGTTAAAATTGTCAACAGAACTGTCGTAATGTAAAAAAAAATTTTTTGTCCCTCAGATGTGAGAGAATTGGATGTTGATAGTTCTAGAGAGCACCCCAAGAGTTCTATCAAAAGTTATTATCATTTAAAACGCCAGGATTAATGGTTTAGAAGATATTGCAATTTTTCGTTCTGCGTTTTGTGAAGTTAGTACCCCAAATTTTTAATTTTTTTTTTGTATTAACTTGCCAGAAAAAACTATTTTTAATTTTTTAAAACATTTCGGGCCGATTCCGACGAGCGGTCCCCACTACCGCTCGAGGCTCAGCAGCTGCCGGGCGCTCACGTGACGTTCTGGCTCAGGAGCTTCTCTGCAGCTTAAATGTGCAGAGATCGCATCTTACGTT
Organism: Atta colombica; assembly: GCF_001594045.1. NCBI lineage: Eukaryota > Metazoa > Arthropoda > Insecta > Hymenoptera > Formicidae > Atta > Atta colombica. The sequence goes on along the minus strand of NW_017259545.1, from coordinate 2,904,709 downwards.
ACTGAAGAATATTTTTCTTGCAAAATAATTTTTATTTTCTTAAAAAAATAAAATACTAAATTTTTAAAAATATTTTATCATAATAATTCTTGCCTACCAGAAGCTATTCAATAATTGTTATAAATTTATCGAGAAGTTTCTAGAATAACTAACACATTTTGCCATAATAATTCTTGCCTATCAAAAACCATTCAATAATTGTTATAAATCTACGTCAAGAAGTTTCTATAACAGACTTGCGAAGATTGAAGTCAGGAAATATGTGAATCTGGAAATTCCGTGTTTTCTATATGAAGTCTTACAAAGTCTTAAGTAACAAGGATTCTATATCGCAACTATTTTCTTCTATAAGCAAATATAATTTTATCTAAAAAATAAATAAAAAGAGGCTCGAGGGAATAAGCGTTGTTCAGGATGCGCAAATTGCTCAAAGAAATCTCTTAATAAAAGTTAAATTTATTGAAGAGACGATAGAACAAAGAAAAATGATTAAATGATAATAAATTTTGTACGTTTCGGTTAGTCAGTCTTCTAACCTTCTTCAGCAATAATAACACAACATTACATACTTAAATTGCTTAATGTATAAAAAGAAAAAAAATCGGAAGTGAAATTTCACGAATGTGATTCATTTATTGCAGTCTCTAAGGAAGCCAAATTAAGTTCTTTGTCGAGAATACATTTTCCCAGCCCAGTTACAAAACTGGATGGAACTCACAATTTTCGGTGTCTTTAATAATAAAATAAAATAATTTTTTTTATATGAGAAAATGGATGTACAAAGAACTCATTCGTCAACTACGGAAACTAAGCACATAAACTATTAGTCCAAAGTCTTGATAGCAAGGAATGTCCACAATTAAAAAATTTTTAAGTGAAATTATAAAATAATAAATAAAATGTACAGTATGGAAAGATGTTCATTTCAAGCAATGAAATTAACAGAAATCGTGAAAACTCGCCATTTAAAAGTCAAATTTGATGTTAATAATAAAAACAAACTAAGAGTTAAAATAATTAGTTAAAATAAAGTATACTCACTGAAAAAAATTTCTGGTTGAAAATGGACGAATCAGAAATTTCTGACTAAATTTAATAGAATTCTAGTTGAGATAAGCGGAATTCTGGTTGATGTAATATTTCTGATAAAATCTATTAAAATTCTTATTTTTATCAGAATAATTATATTAATCAGAATTCTAGTTATCTCAACTAGAATTCTAATAGACTTAATCAGAAAATTTCTGATTCATCTGTTTTTCACCAGAATTATTATTTAATCCAACCAGATCATTTTTCTCAGTGTTTGGTTTAACAGTTCTGTATCTGTTTTCAAATTAATATTATTCTGTTGCGCTTTCTGAACAGCGCCTATTCCTTCAAGCCCCTTTTTGTTTATTTTTTAGTTACTTTTAAGTTATAGAAACGTGATATTCAAATTTTATATAATTTTATCATTTTAAATTCTTGACTAACGATTAATTGTTAACATTCTCTTTAACATATATAACACCGTCTTTATAATTGTAATTTAATATTCTTTTTTAAACGTAAATTTAAAACTCGATGTAAATTTATAACAATTATTGAATAGTTTCTGGTAGGCAAGAATTATAATAAAATATTTTAGAAAATTTAGTATTTGATTTTTTCAAGAAAATAAAAATTATTTTGAAGAAAAATATTCTTCAATAATGTATGATCTCGGTACATTTAAGCTACAGAGACGCAACGACCGGCGGCTCGACTGCTGAGTCTTGAGCGGTAATACGCGATTTTAATTTTTTTTTTATATTTCGGAACTATTCTTAATTTTGGGCAGGAACTCCAGAACTCTTCGAGGTGCATTTGTGGCTAAAATTTCATTTTTTGAAAAATGAGGTACCACTTCACAGAAGTCTTAGTGTGCTTATGAAGGATTAAAATTTTCCAAGTTAAAAAACTATGAAGTACAGCACAGTAATTATTACAAATTTCCAACTAGTTGTGTATTATATAAATATACCTTATTATATAAATATACCTTATCTAGATTGTTTTTACAAACTTATTCCGAACATTGCAACCGCATTGGAAATTATTCTCAACGAAATCACAACATATAAAATTCTATCCTGTTCCTTGCACAAGAAACAAACTTAAATCACCACTCAGCTGCACATTTTGAATCTTTCATCGTGATTGTAGACAAGTAATGATTCAAAAAAGAATGTACTGAGCGATGGATTTATGCCATATTAGCTTATAAATAGATAGAACTAAGCGATTAGAGATTATGAATTAATAAAACTAAGTGATTAGAAATTATAAATAGATGCAACTAATAATAAGTGAATTGCTTACTCAAACAGTCAAGAGCGCGAAATGATAAGTTTTTGAAAATTAAATGTATATTATTAAAAAAAGTGCTGCCGATGATCGAGTTCGTTTTCAACAATTTTTCGATGCATGTGAGAACGCAATTCATTATGAGCGTACGTTGCAAAATATATCTCGCGTTACCGCGCGAATTAAAGCGCGAAATCCGGGTTTTGCTGAAAACGAAATAACTATCTTCCACATCCATTTTTATCCTCTTACCTTCGGTGAAAAAAATTGTGCTGAAACATGGTTTCTCTATTTTGAAATCGATGTCTTCTTATGAAAATGCGTATGAGAAAAAAATAATTGAATCATTTGGGAGAACTAGTTAGTGGAATGATTAAATAATCGCGTTTATTCGCGCGATTATTACGCGACCTAAAATCGATGACATATCGCTGACATAGGGATCGGCGAAGATTATTCGGGGCTTAGCAACATTGCGGTTATGCAAATAAAGCGTTAACCGGCCGTGTGGCTACATCTCGCAAGCCGCCTTGATCGAATCCTACGCTATTCCGCTTACGGCATTGACCGCCAACGATGCGGCTGATAGTCGCGCATAACATCGTGCGGTTATAGTCACGTGGAGATGAATGCGGCATTCGCTCCTGCAGGAACTAAGCTCGGAGTTGCGACGGAATCGATCCGTTCTCTCGCCCTCTCTCATTCTTTTCTCTCCCCCTTTTTTTTCTCTCCTGCTTTTTGTCATTCATAATATACGCATACAGAAGAGAGAAGAGTTTACGTGTGATACGCAACTGCAATTAAGCTCAACTCATACGACCCCCATGGGCGTGGGATCGGAAAACGTCCGATCAGCGCGTCACGGCTATGTCGAGACTCCCAGTGCGCTCGCGGGATGTAGGTCCCAACAAACAACTCACTGGTTGGACGCTCTACCAGCTCTACTAGCTATGCAGACTGGTTCTCGAGCATGTAACGCAACTCTCCCGTCGAGGTCAGAGGCTCCTAGCTAGCATGTAAATATCAACCACTACCGCGAATCTTACCCATAGGCGTGGAATTGCCTATGGGTCCTCGCGATACCGATCTCGATCATTGGTCGGATCTTCGTAGCCTAGGCTACTCCCAGTTTGCGAATTTACGCATACAATTGAAAAATTTGTGATAATCAATTATGATACGAATTTGGACCGATTAGAATAAAATCTAATTAAATTAGTGAAATCTTATATTTGGCCGGAATCTTAGTGGAATCTTAGTGCTTAAATATTTTTATATGAATTTATTTTCATACTTGATGTTGCAAGACTTGCTGTGCGCCATATTTTTTTCTCTTGAAACGCAATCTTGAGCAGAACTAGAGTAGTAATATCACTTATTAAATTGATAAGTCATTTAATAATTTTTATTCTAATAAACATCTTTATAAGAATATAAATCTGATGTTAATGAAAATTTTAAATCTACGCATAATTTATTGCGAAATATATTATATTATTTCAATCGGGATTCGAAACCGAATTTTCAGACTATCCAATGTTTCTAGCCAATGAAAATTTTATGGTATTGCTCAGATAAGAATCTTTAAATAAAGATAGTACATATATATATATATACAATAATATACAGATATTTTTAAATATATTATATTTAAAATTGTGTTCTTAAGTTGATTATAACAAGAATTTTATTAACTTGCAATATAAACTGAAAAACGGGTTGGCAAAAATTATCGTATAATTATATATAGTATATTGGTTGAAAACCAATATACTTTGGCAGCCACTTGTACTTGTATTATATATTCTACTGCATTTTCGCGACTTTTCCTCGTAAAAGCAGAGCACGAGGAAGTGTGGACTAATTCTAAGACGCTTCGAAGAACAAACTTTCTATCTAGCTTGACTTATTTATCTTCACCTTGTTTTCACTAGTAAAGAGGATAAACGTGACAGGCTTATTTGCTAATATGCTTAACGGAGTTATTTCGAAAAGTGAAAAAATTTCAAAAAAGCGTGATTTAAGAGGAAGAACATTTTTAGACTGCAGCAAAATTTTGGAATGAAATCAAATTCCACACAGTGTTGCGACTAAAGTCGTTGCATTTAACTGACTGTCTTTTATTACCCTTCTGGATGGAATTTAATAATAACAATCCTAATAGCAGAGATTTGCTTGTGAAAATTGCCCGGTCGCAACGAATTAAAGCGTTTTCGCACTTATAAGTAAAGTAAACGTTGTTTCGATCGGGCGTATCGCGCAGGGTCTTGTTGGACGTTTCCACGCCCGAGTCTAAACGTGTCAACGGCGACGGTGGTGGAAGGCACGTGTATCCGACGCGTACAGATAATTACATGTCAACACAAGTATACGGTAGCATGCCATACTTAGTACTCTGACCTGCCCGCACCACAAGCTTTCGTTTCACCGACATCTTGATACTCGACAAATAATTTATGCTCAGATGCGATTGTACACGCATTTCTATTTGTTTTTTTCTTTTCGCATTTATATCTTTTAAAACAGCATGGTCGCATTTATATTTCTGTGACAGCTTAATTATATGTTTATGCAACAACTTATTCATGGAATCGTGTGTAATAGTAAGAAGGAATAATTTAAAGCCGTTAGAATCATTTATGAGACCTAAGAGCAATAGTG
>NW_017259545.1:2879759-2899620 GCF_001594045.1 Atta colombica | reverse complement strand
ATATATATATATATATATATATACCTAATGTTACCTGATCCATTACCATTATCTGGTAATGTTTTCGTTTCCGTTTTGCGCCATATATTGGCAACTATCCAGCTCGCCAGGTTTTCGGCTATGATCCTGTGATATTTGGGTGATGTGAGGGTAGTGTGTCCAGCTTGAAGCAAATTTCAGAATTTGCGTCGACTCAACAGTAACAAGATACAAATGTCGAAGTAGAAGAAAATCGCGATCTTGTAAAAAAAACAAAAAAAGTAGGAAGAAAATTGGAGTCAAGAACGAGGCAAGTAAATTGGTTGAGCAAAGGATATCTAGCCAGCGGCGAAGTGTCTAACATCTCACGATACGTTTCCACCGAGTCTGCGTCTGTCTGTTTCTTGTCAATGGCTCACGGGCGCAGGTGCGCCGCTTAAGACTGTTGGAGTCCCCGCGGTAGTAGCGAAGGTAAACTCTATCCAGTACTCTGTCGTCGTATATATCCGTTTTGCTGTAGAGCGAGCGAGATGAGACGTGCGAGGCAGAGAGGTAGAGAGAGAAATAGCAGGGAAGGGAGAGAGAAAATGAGTGAGTGAGTGAGAGAGAGAGAGAGAGAGAGGGCTAGGCTACATGGCAAAGCATAGCGCAGCATAGGCAGCTATCGTGAGGTACGCGGATCAATATTCCGTCCGGTCCATCCTCTGACCCCATATATATCTTCTCTCTTTTCCTCTTACTTGCGTATCCCACCCACCGTTGTCGCTGCTGCCTCGTCTTTCTTTGCTTCTCTCGTTATATACCACCCTCGTCTCTCCTCGCCACATTGCTTTCTTCGCTTTTCACCACTCCACCTCAAATCCATGGCCCTCTAGGCGCCGCTACATTACGGCTGCTAAAGTGACGTCTCGGTTTTTGCTCTTCTTTCCTTCATTCTTTCTGCTTTTCTTTTTGTATTTATCAGAAACGCGTAGGCTTGGTCGCGATTAATTTGTTTGTGGCTTTGGAGCCTGCCTCGTCGATGTAATCTGGCACTTATTCTAATGATACAAAAACATGTTATTCATTTATTGATGATTTACTAAATAAAAAGACGAAGAGATTACGTTGTTTATTATATGGAGACTAATTGTGTCGCACGTTTTTCCTGAAGGAAATTTATTTTGTTTGAGTATAACAGTTCTAATATTTCTCGGCAATTGTCCATGCAAATTAAATGTTCTGAGATAACGGCTGGAGAGATTGCTAAATTATGATTACCAGAGAGTACAAATGTTAAAAGTTATGTATGAATCATAGATATTCCGTGATCCGTCCGTGAACTGCGAAGTCTTGATCTTTTTGAAAGTGCTTCAAAGCTATTTTCTTTGCTTTTGTACACGCTACTAATCTTATGTCGTCTCGATGACCTATATATTCTCTCTATCTTAGTTTATTGCGTCTTTGCCTTCTCATTTCGTTTCTCCAAAAGAAGAAACGATGCGACGCCATTGTCTCTTTTCTTTGGCATATTGACCATCGAGTCTACTTGAAATCTCGACCGTCAAACGATATTAAGGTGTTTCTTCGCTTTGATAAAGTGCCCCTTTTGTCTTTCTATTCGTTTCTATCTTTATTATCTTTATAATTTTCCTTCTAGATATAGCTGTATATCTATAATAAAAAGTATACCGATGCTATAGCTTGTAATTCAACAGTTCAAATTATTGTTTGAACTTTTACTTTATACTTTTACTTTACTTGAACCAGAATTTTTTATCAAATATATATATATACACACACACACACACACATATTTAATAGGAAGATTTTATGTATGTATATTTACGTGCGCGCGCGCGCGCGCGTGTGTGTGTGTGTGTGAATATATGCATTTCTCTCACATCCGCGGTAATTTTTTTCCTCTGCTTCGCTGTCTTCGTGTCGGTTCGAATGGCCGCTTATCCATTCACGTCCATCGAGTCACCGTCAGCCCGCTACTTTCCTTTCGACGTATGCCTGGAAATGGCAGCTGTCGCATCCGCTGTCAATTATCGTGTCGCGGATTCTAAAAGGTTGGCTTTACAACCACATCGATTCCGGTTCGACATTGATCACTGCACATCTATAGGCTCCTTTTCTCGTTTCGTTTTTCTTCATGATCGGATTTGTAATAATAGGAACGAGATTACACCAAGTTTATTAACAAGAAAAAAAATTGACAAGATTGGCAGTGCTCAAAGTTTATTAATGATTTTCATGTCTTTACGCAAATACATCAGTATTTTGATATTAACCTTCAAACTCGATTATACTTCCATTCCATATTTTCCAGTGCAATGAGAGAAGCTATATCATCATAATATTGTGAATTTTTAATGTAATCTTTTCGAAAAAAAAAATATATATATACAAAGATCAGTCGAATTAAATCCGAATTGTTAGAAGGAATTAGATTCAGATTCTCGCGATCATGATATAGATAGTATGGATGTCTTCGATCATTAATATTTAGTGCCCAAGTTTATCGAATTATTCCAAGTAGGTCGCGGAATTGGTTTTGGCATTCTCGGTTATTTAACAAGCCACTATCGGCTATAATGGAAAGATCTTACGCAAACAAGTTGTGAAAAAAAAAAAGAAAAAAGATCGTTTTTTAATTCAATAATAATATCAAATTCGACATGATTAAATATGCCAAATTACAATTATGCCAAAGTACAGAACATAATTATCAGCGATATCTAGATACCATTCAATGTGTCGCGTTGAAGTCGCGCCACAAATATAATCGAGTGACATATTATATGTACGTATCCGTACGGCGTAAACATGGAATGACTCTTCGTCATGTTTACATTAGGCGTTATTCTGAACAAAATCGAATTACCAATCACGCGGACGACAGTGTACGGAACCGACAGTGTACGGAAAATTTAGCGCAAACAGTCATTGTCGGAAACGTCACACGAGAAATGTCCGTTGCCGTGATTGGTAGATTTCAATCTACGAAGATTGCTTGCTGTAATTGGTAGATTCCTCGTTTGCGTCCAACTCGAATCCAACAGGAATCTAATAATTAGAGCTCGCGCGCGAATCAGACCTTAATGTAGAGATTCCTGTGCTTGATCTTTATGAAATCTACACTACAATCTAAATAATTGCTTCTATGATTCAGCTAATTCTGTCCTTAACCGTCCGCCGACAATGTTGGATTTTAAAGACATATATATTTGACTTTTTGATTGTGAATTCTGATAGATAAATTACATCTGTAAAAAAATAAGTAAAATCCAACCTCTATGATAATAAAAACTCGTTGATAAAGCTTTTACAAATATGTATGAACTCTTTCAGATTTTTATACAGTCTGGAATAATATAAAAATCTGTACTGAAGTTCAAAGCAGAGTTTTGTATATTTCAAGATTACGTTTACATGGAATTTTTACTTATTTACGTTAAAGGAAAATACAATTTTTACTTTTTCGTGACCGTTCGTTTTATTACTATATTTTCTTCTGTGTTTTTTATATATTTTTCTTCATAGAAATCGAAAATTATCATAATAATAACAACGCTAAATTGATTTAAAATAAAGAATAAAATCTTCATTCACATCATTACGAAATCACTGTCAGTTATGCTTCAATTATTTCAAAACTAATTTAAAGTTGTTGATGTAATTCTGAATTAATTTTTAAAGAATTGATGCGTATGTGATAGCGATTTCGTAACGATGTGAATAAGAATTTTATTCTTTATTTCAATGTATCAATTTTTCTTTGAGTGTAGCGTTATATAATCTAGTACAACGACAAAGAACATACGCTTCGATGAATCCATAGATTGTTTAGATGACACGTAAAACATAGTTTACATAGTTTATATTGTAAATGTAGATATTTTATATTTTACGCGTGCTCTGATTCGAAGACTTCAGATCGCGAACGAAGATTAAAAATTTCAAATTGCTGCCAGAGGAACAAACACTATAGAGATACAAAAAATATCCAATATACTTTCCATAGATATCTTTACAGTTATTACAAAATTATAAAAAATCGCATATTTTAGAAGTAGGACAAAGAATCACGAATGGAATCTTACTTATATTTTTATTTAATAGAAAATTTTTAATCGAAATTTTTTTAGAGAAGAAAGAGTATCTCTTTTTTTAATTAATGATTCAGATGCACAAAAAAATGATTGCAGTCATTTGCAATGTAATGCGGAACGATAATAAACATCGGGCACACATTATTCACGATCGTAATGAGATTCTAAAAGGATTACGCGTACCAATCGTTGCGTCATTGGTTGGGTTACGCTCAACACTTGTTCCATTGTACGAACTTCTATATTCCACTTTACATACTGCAGAAATTCCATGCAAACTGTTTGTATGCGTTTTCGATCCGGCGAAAGAAAACAAAATGTTCTAGTAATCCTTCTGCAATTTTGCATTCAATTAAAAATTCCGACACGCGAATACGCCTCAATTTCTGTTCGCGTAAATATTTTTTCTGAAAACCATTTCTTTATCGAAATACTTGGCGAATTGAATAGTTGAACGTCACATGCAAAACAGTCATTAATTGGAGGTGCTCTCTTCAAGCGCAGTAATATTCTCTGTTAATTTACAAAATTACAGAAAGCTTTCATATTTTCATTTCGCTCCAAATGTTTGCGCAAATGATCGACGCTATCATTTCACCATTTTGCGTTGATGGCAAATTGCTTGTTAGAGGCTTATTGTACAACAGTCGAGTTTGTAATTACGACAATAACATCGAATGTAATTACTCCGCTGTAAGTAATATCGTTCAGATACATTCGTAATATTCGCGATGTTAAATAAACACAGCCGTTTCGTCGTTTCCTATCGAGTTTGCGTGTGACATAGTTTCCTCTGTTCCTCTTTCACTCTGTCAAACACGTGGCAAGGCAATCACATTTGATTCTCGAATCCTGGAAATTAATATATCTCTTCGGCAAAGTTAATCAACATTAAAAGTGCATTCACTGTAACGGTCTATTAAAACGAAGTAAGCGAATGAATATTTCTTTTATTTCTTCTAGAAAACGACGATAAATAACCGATCTTTTATTATTTTTATGTTGAAGATCTTATTATTTTACAATGAAACAAAAAAAGAATTATTATTGGCATCTAGAATATGAAGAATGAGAAGCTAAATAATAATGAGTAGTTTCTTTTATATAGTAACATTTTTCATGATATTATCACATGAAGTATACGAGATAAGATAGTATCCAGTGCTGATTATATAATCAACTTTAATGCATATTCAGCACTTAAAAATGTGAAATTTATATTAATATTTATACTTTTTCTATAAAAGTCCTAAAATCGTGTATATATATATATATATATATGAAACAATTATGTGAATATCTTACATTTAATAACATTTTTAAGTTTATTTTTTTGTATTTTTGTATAGTTTATTGCATTTGTTGCTATTTATTATTGTTATAATATTCCAATATAAAAAAAATGATAGAAATTTCATTTTTTAAATAAATGCTTTAAATAATCCAGATTATTCAAAGTTTTATTGCAATTTATTGATTAGTTATTTTATAAATGAATAAAGTTGAAAAATAAACTTTATTTATTTATAAAATAACTAATCAGTGAATTGCAATAAAACTTTGCACAAATAATTTTGATTATTTAAAATATTTATATATAAAAAAATTAAAATCGTTATCGTATTTGAGTTAAAATATTATAAGAATAAAAAATAATAAGTAAACTATAAAAATTTATTGTTAAATAGTATGATGTTAGTCATACAGCTTTATAAGTATATAGTTTTAGTATTTATATTTATAGAAAGTATATGTAAATAATTATTACATTTTTACTTATAATCAATCCTAGCGCATTGTTTCACATATGAACAGTTGCTTAAGTAATAATTGGGCCGAATACACCAACTTTTAGGAGAGAAAGACTTCAACTGCACGGTCAGATATAATTGCGATCGCATATGCAATGAAGCAATGTACCGGAGTCGATTAGATTTGGCACTTTAATATCCAGTATCAAGACACTATACTGTGCAGCGTTGTTATACGATATTAAAGCAGTTCGTGGCGACATTATTTAGGAGGGAGAACTCGAGTAATTTAGGGCACGTAATTAATATCCTTGCGGTCGTACGTCTATATGTCTTGCCCATGTTGATCGCTATCCTCTTGCAGATACGCGACGTAAAAGCATTGTCTGTTATACATACATATATACGTCGATATAAGTCTTGATTGAACGTTTCCCCCAGTTTTCGTGGCGACCGAGTTACCAGGTATCGACTTTCGGAACTATCGGTTACCCGAGCTTTTCCCTAGATTGAATATTCAAATTAGTTGTGTTCAAACCGCGGGGAATATATTGTTCTTCCGCTTAATTTCGAGCGTAATGCCATTGGTATCATGAGAGATCAAAGATCTCGAAAAAGTGGTTACCTTGCTCTTTTACGAGAGAGTTTCTTACTTTGTCCTCCGATCTCGGAATGCATTTATACTTCTTCCTTAGAGCTTCGTATCCGCTTACATCCCGCTGGATTATTCGCATAATCGCGCGTAGTGGATAAACTCTGCGGTGAAACGTTAAGACAAGTTAAGGAACGCTTTGCATTCTATCTGAATAGATAAATATCGAAATGCAATTACTCATTTCTTTTTATTCTTCGAGAATCTTATAAAAAGACTCTTTGAATCTAAATTTAACGACAAACGACGCACTTACACATAGATAATGAAAAATATTATATGAATATATATTGAGAGAATAGCATTATTTTTTTATAATAAATTTTAAAACTAGAAATATTATATACTTTGACCAGGTGAATTAATTATTCGAATAATAAGTGTAATGATCATCAACATTGTGAAAATAGATAGAAGTAGAGTTGCTTCCGAGATGGATTATTTGTTTTCTATCGCATCGGTTTTTGTGCACACGAGAACTGTATGATAAGTGTGTTTATAGGGAGAAAGAACTGAGCTTCTCATTGGCGAACGAATACTGGGAATGAATATTAGAAAATGATCAAAGGCTAGAGATGTTACAATAAACAGTCATTAAAATAAAGAAATTCGAATTCGAAATATCATTGGACTCTTTAATGCTTAACAGCACATTGTCTTACATTGTTTTTTATTAATTTTCAGTTGTATTTACGAATGTCTGATTGCAAAACATAAAATAATGATATTAATCTCAATTTTTGTATATAATTATTGAGGATGATTTATGTAAAGTTGCATTGCGATGCATAGATTAGTTGTTAAGAAAATAAACAAAATTTATTTATTTGTTTATTTACATAACAATTAATTTCTACATCGCAATGAAACTTTGCATAAATCATTCTGAATACTTCAAACATTTTGACAAAGAATTGACATTTTGATATTTTTTATTTTTTCAATTTTAAGTATTATGACAAAAAATAAAAAAAGAATAACAGATAAAGTAAATAAACTATAAAAATATTGTTCAATAAAAGTATATTAACACATTGTAAAAATGTATGATACATGCTTAATAATCTCATGTTAAATAATCTTTTTCTTATGCACTTCCATTTAATTATTAATGTTATAATACTTCTTGTGAAACGTGAAGATGCCAGTTGTTTTATTTTATTTTATTTTGAATGTATGAAATACAAGATAGCAACAAATCTCAGCAAACTTAATCAAAATAAGCAACTCGTCTAATAGCCCAGAATTTTTCTCGATTTAATCTTTCTCTCGAGCTTAATTTTTTTGATTTACTGTTTCAATTTTTCCATGTCCTCTAGTCTAATGAAGCAATAAAACCGAACGAAATAAAAACGAAAAAATGTATGTTAAGGAATCAGTTAGGGAATCAATCAATCGCGATCGAGCATTCTCGAAAGTAAATTAAACTAGATGGCAATAGTGAATTTATATTTTCTTTATGTAGTTAATAGAAGTTCTTTATAGTTGATATACATGTTTGCCCTTTGGCAGTACTGCTGTAGCTATTTCAAGTATCATTATGTGTATTTAAGTCCTATAAAACGAAAAGCAAGTTTGAAAAATTTTAACGTTCCAATTCTTATCTACGACTTAAGGTGAGGCAAACACATATTATTTATTTTCTCTATATGATTAAAAAAGTAGAACATAAATGAAAAGCACATGTTTTATTAGGATTACTTTGATTAAATTGGAATCTTTGAAAAATTTCTCCATTTTATAATTTCTTATTTGCAATGAGTGACTATTATCGTTCGGTGATTGACCATTTATTGGAATCTAAAAACGAGGCTAAAATGAGGTCCGAAAAAGACAAAAGTGAACAAGATAACTCGCAAATATCCACTCCGTCGTGCGTCTCGAAGATGGATTATACATTGCCGAAATATCGGAATAATGTAAGTCCCGCGATCGACAAGATCATGCGAATGATGAATATGCCAAGTTTGATAACGTCTGAGGACTCGTCCAGCGACTTGCTGACATCGAAGAATCGCATTCCCTCTAATTTTTATTGTGGCGATAATGAAAACGTCATAATTCCTATCACAGTTAAAGAATGTTTGGATATATGCTTCTCGAGTCCGAAGCCGTTCGTCAGTACTTTTAAAAAATACAGCACAGTGAAGGATCGCATGTACTCGTTGTTCCAGGATGCACAGAAACCGCAATCGCAAGAAATGACCGAACCGCTTCCGAATGGCGAATCAGAGGATCCTTCAGATTACGAGGTAAAATAGAATGCCGCGATATATTATGACTGAAAAAGATGATGAAACAATAAATATGTATAGGAGAAAATCTATGTATCCGAGGTGACTTTCTTACTAATGGCGTCCAACAGGAATCAAAGAATGAGGGACAATGTGTTTCAACGAATCATACCATCACGAACTAATTCTAGAGATAGCGGTTTTAGTGAACTTATGGAATTCGTGGAAGAGACTCGAGAAAAAAATCATGAAGATGATCGCGACTGGCAATAGCCTACTGCGTTGTCTCTTATTTTATACTTTTATGAATACAATTATGACTCTTTGCTTAATACTTAATAATTATCCTATTACACAACGTATATAATCCATATTTTCATGTATATCTATTTGGAATTTTTATTGTGCGCTTATAACTTTATTTATGTCGGCGTTCATTGTTTATGGATTCTGTTACATTATTCTTTTTCGTGCTAATATAATTTTAAATAAAACGTTTTATGAATTATACATTTAACTAATACTTTTTCAATTTAATAATTTAAATAATAATTTAATCTTTAATCATATTTGATCTTAAAACAATTTCACTTATAGCGCATTAATAGCCTCTCTCTTGACAAATTTTTGGATCCAATGTTAAGCACAATTAAAAAGTATAGGCAATAGGAATGAAAAATAAGAGATTTTTTATCTATCAGAAACCGTATATATACCAGAGAGAAATCTCTTCTTATTCTCTCCTATTGTTCGTATTTATCAATTTTGTATATCTCAAGTCTCAGGTTTTATTAATCACTGATCTTTTTGCGAAAGAATATATCGCTCATTTGCTACGACAGTGACATAACTAAAAAATCGTTATAAAAAAGAATGGAACTTAAAAAAATACTTTAAAATATACTCTTATTTCTTTTTCCTCTACAATCAATTAATACATAAAAAATACATTTCAAAATTAATATTACAAAATTTTAATAATTTAGAATATTCATTTTCTTGAAAATTTTCTTTTTTGAATTACGTTATGAATTATTGCAGCAAATAAATGACATATGAAATTTGTTCGATCGATTTTGATTTAACAAGACAACTGACAAGATAGACACAATCACGTTTTATATTGTGGCGCGTTTCGGGAGCTTCAGGATATGTCGCCACCTCCTGGTACAAGCGAGCGCTTATATCGATTGTATCGATTATGTTGTTCAATTAGGTGGATTTCTGCGATTTCAATGTCGCAACGAGAATCGTTCAACTTTCAGTCCGAGGATCCCCATTTTATTCGCGAAAATCGATTTTTATCGATACGAGAAGATTTCTACATATTGTATGCTTGACAAGAAATTTTGCGACCGCCCTGTTTTCAACATGTCCGACAAAGAACAGGATATTCGTACACCTGACGGTGCACGTAATAATCTATACTTTTCTCCTGAGACTGTGTTTTTTGCTACCAATTCATCGCCGAACGCATCTCTGACATCGACAAGTGATCTCGATAGTGATCGGCAGGAAGTAGATAAGACGTTATACTTTACGCCAAGATTCGAGAGGTTTCTACAGTGGAGGCAAATGGACCGTTCTCTGAATAATTCTTTTACACCTGTACTCAAGATGTGCAATGAGGACACGACGCATGATGAGGAAGCGTGCTCATCATGCGATGAATCATTGATCGAGAAAATAGGTATGCTCAACTAGTCCACATCGAGATACCCACGCGCCTTCATCTGAACATCCACAAAGGTAGACGCGATTCAAACGGACGTGAAACTCCAAGAGAAGAGACGTCTGTGAAGTAATACCTCCGTTGAGGCTTCCACAGGTTTTCTTCGAGGAAATTACGTAGTTTACGGATTAATGTGTCTTGAAACATTGTTAAGTACCATTGTTTGACGAACATTGCACTTCACTTTATCAGAGCGAAAAGTAACCTGATTGTTTCTCGTCCTGATGAAGTGAACTACAATATTCATGAAACGTGGGCATTTAACCCTCCGTCGGCAACTGGGGTCTTTAATGTTATCGTCGATATTTTGATTATAAATTCTGATAGTAAATTCTTCAGTAAATTTAAATCTGTAAAAGGTAAGTAAAATATAATTCTTCTATGATGGTAAAAATATATTAAAGTTGGACAAGTATATCAAAATTTTTTCAATTTTTCATATAATAATCCGGAACAATAAAAAAATTTGCTCTTTTCGAAGATCCTTAACGAGCCATGTTGCCGGTAGAGGGTTGAATGTCAACTTGAACATTGCAGTTTATTTTATTAGAATAAGAAGTAATCTGGTTACTTCTCGATCTGATAAAGTGAACTGTAATGTTCACGAAATGTTAGTATTTAACAATATATCAAGAACCTGTATTTCTTTGAATGCCTGTGAAAATCTCTTGTAATATCTTCGCCGACGTTTCTTATTTGGGAAAGAGAGAGGGAGCTTTCTACGTTCATCAGAATCGCGTTCGCTCTTCTGGACGAACGTTTAGATGAACGCACGCGATAAATATTAGCACAAAGTTCGCACATTAAAACACCTGGCGAATGCAGAGAAACTGCGGATTGTCGACTGCAACTTACACGAAATCTCAGCGGGGGACAAGACGAAGGACGAGTTGACATCCGATTATTCGACCATGGAAGTCGTCCAGGACAACGACGGTTCGTCGTCGAAGGTGACGTCCGACAGTTCGATCGATCAGTTTCCGCCGCGAGGGACGAAACAAAGCGACCGTCCAGATCGAGAAGAGACGATCGTCGATTCTGCAGTGGAGGTTGGTAATCCCGGGAATGTGGAATCGACTCGCTTGGCAGATCACCCGACGACGTCATTCGATCACTCGAGCGTCATTGAGAATGGCAAGAAAACAGATACATTTGACGATTTATACAATCGAAACGCCAAGTTGACTCAATGTTATATAGAGCAAATGATGACCAAGCAGCAGAGTAGCGGTTGCTTTGGGAGTCATTGGTCGAGAAAGTTCATGAACATGTCGACGTTGTGTCGATCGCCTCAACGATCGAAAAAATCTAAAGAAACGGAGCATCACTGCGGTGTAAAAAGGAATTCACCAGTGCAAAAGAAAAATCCCGTTATGGAATGGAAAAATCCCATTAAGTTACGCCCTTCAATAGATACTTCAAGAAGACAGGCCCAAATACGCGAAAGACACAGACCAGGTAAATGCGTTTCACCTTGGCGGGAAATGTTCGATCGATGATCGTAGCGTGCCGCGTAACAATAATAAACGATTTCAACCTTGAGTGTCATACGTTTTTGCATCGGCTTGGCCGACGTTGCGAGATATTGTTCGCAGTGGTGCCTCGTTGTCGCCCACCTGTTACCTATTCTTTCGTAAATCGTTATCGATCCATGTGAATTGAAATATCTAATTTTTACTTATGCGTTGTTTTTACATGTGTTTGACATAGATAAGGCAAAATATTTTTAAAATAACAGCCACAAGGAAGAGAGAAAGAAAAGATGAGGCGAAATAGTAATTTATAGTCGACGTTAGTAATCGGTTATATCAGCGTTTTTTAACCTATTTCAATTCCACATTAAATAACGAACCAAATTTATCAAAGTATATCATTCAATTTATCAATGTACGTCAAAGTATATCAAGGTATACACGCTTCAACGCTCAACATAAATCTTTTATCGGATACTGCCAATATTAAAAAAATAAAAAGTAAAATTGTAAGTTTTTATTTTTAACTTTATTGTTTTAAAAGTGATTTTATTGCAATATCACTTTGATTATAATAAAAGTAAATGCAGTATATAATTTTCATAATTTTTAAAATATTTTTTACTTCGCACTTTATTCGCTTTTTTTTTATTTATTTCTAAATTTTCCCTTCTCTTTGTCTTCTTTAAAATTGTCACAGCGCACTTCGAAAGCGGTACTCCGGTTGAAAAATTCTGGATTACACTAAAGACGTTACTCGAAGTATTTTGCTTGAAAGTCTTAAAGCTTTCTCGAGAAGTATTATAATTGCTTTTGAACTCGTTACACTGCCGCAAGGCAGTCCACAATGAACGGAAAGGAATTTGGTTTTTTTCACTATCTGTTGTTTTCTCAGCTGCTACCTCCGGGCACTTAAGTAAAGATAAATCGCGCATTATGTATGCGCGATAGGCGCGATTAATGATTTTACGTTGCGTAATCGTCTTGAACGTCGTAAATGAGTAGTAGTAAACGTTGGCGTTACGCAAACATCTTGCGTAATTATTCGAAAATTAAACGTACATTTTTATCGCATATCGCTCACTAAATCTCAAAACTTTCTTTCGCCCATGCTTTTCCGCAACATCACAAAAATACAAATGCAAAGTGAAGCAAATGGAGCATGCACCAGAGTGTATTTCACACTATCATGCAGCGAGAAAATGAAAATGCGCGATTCTGATATCCGCTACGTAATTCTTGAACGCCAACCGCGATTTAAAAGCGAGCATGAGAAGACTCGAAATCGTAAATCACGGGCACCCGCGTGGGTACGAAACATAAAGGAAAAACAAGATTATGTGCCTTAGCTTCATGTACATACTCATTAATTTTTACGAGGTGGGGAATATAGCGCTTCGTTTCGAGCATAAAGTCGTTTGATCAATATTTAGGCACAATCGTCGTGTGTATATACGCTGATTTATTCTATGAATCACTTTGTAGCGCCGCTCATATCTCATAAATAAGAACATTTAATTGTCACTTGGGATTACAGCGAGCGGCTCAACTGTAATTAATGTCATTGCCGTGCAAGATCAGGAGATAATCTGCTGTTCTTATGCAAAGGCTTACTCGGCGAAGAGAAATTTACAAAAATATTTTAAAACATTTTTCAAGCGATTACTGACACTCTGTGTATTTAATAATTTTTTTGAAAAAAAAATAGCTTCAGAATATTTTATATGTTTATATTTTTTTTATG
Source organism: Atta colombica (assembly GCF_001594045.1). Lineage (NCBI taxonomy): Eukaryota > Metazoa > Arthropoda > Insecta > Hymenoptera > Formicidae > Atta > Atta colombica. Next base: position 2,885,959 of record NW_017259545.1, on the reverse strand, counting down.
TACACTTTTTCCACCGTAAATAATTCGTTTTGTCAACAGATGTCCCGTTTCCACCGTCGCACAAAATGACAGTGGCAGAAGTCTTCGACGAACGAACAGGATCCCCGCGGCCGGAGGTCCTCAAGCAACACTTTATCCTCGAAGGTAGAATTGACGAGGCTGCGGCTCTTCGTATAATTAATGATGGAGCCGCCCTTCTACGCTCGGAGAAGACTATGATAGATATCGAGGCTCCGGTCACCGGTGAGTCAAAATCCAACTTTTGTTAAATCTCAATTTAAACTACGCACGGTTGGGTCATTCGTATTCTGTGCATTTTTTTGCTATTACTAATATAACAGTTTTCTTTTGAAATGTTTTTTTAATCCCTGTCGGCGATGTTGGATTTTAAAAGCATAATACATTTTTTTATTATAAATTCTGACAAAAGTTTTAGGTTGAAAATAGTTAAATCAGAAGGGTCTGATCTTATTAATCAGAATTCTGGTTATCTCGACTAGAATTAAATAGATTTAATCAACAAATTCTAACGTGTCTATTTTTAATTAGAATTCCAATTAATGCAATCAGACTCTTTCTAATTTGGTAAAAAATCTATAAAAAAATAAGTAAAATACAACTTCTATGATAATAAAAATTCATTGTGTGTAAGAATTTTTCACATTTTTATATACTCTGGGACAATATAAAAATTTCTCGAAAAATTTGTTGAAGACCTAATTGTAAAGGATAAAAATTTTACACTGCCAATGGCCTAATACACAATCTTACAAATACTTTTTAAAGATGTTAAAAGTATATATAAGAATACTTAATAATTTTTTATGTACTTGTAAAAGTAATGAAAATTAACCCAGACACGAATGATACAGCGTGTGTAATAAAGGGCCCGAAGATCGTGTGTACTAAGAATTAAATTTTAGACTTTGGTCAAACTAACTGTCGGCAACTTGCGATCGTTGAGAGAACGATTCCAACGATTCTGGGCGATATATGTTCGATTGTCAAGGCCGCCTTAATTAATTGGATATAAGATATTCACACCTTAATTGAAATCGAAAATTCGGTTCCCTTCCCTCTCCCTCCCCCCTTCGCCTCCTCGTTTGATCCTCGCCGCTCCTTGATCAATTATCCTTGAATTAAGTTCGTCGCGACGGCCTCCTTTATGGCATGTCCGCTGATTGTTCTGGAAGTGCAGAATAGGAGAACGTAATAAATCCCACCCTCGGCTACTTCGGATCGATTCAGTTTCTATTTCCTTCTACTATTCCCTTCTGCTGCTCGTCATCCTTTTACGCACGTATCATTGACAGTTATTACTTTCCACGTCGCAATACAATTTTCATTAGTGAGATTAAATGGGCCATATATATATTCGCATTACTTACTTCACATTAGGTCTTTTCGAAAAATTTCATTGGTTTATTACGGAGTTGCCTTTAAAACGTCGAAAAATACTGATACTTGATCTGTGAGAAAGCGAAAGATAGAAAGAGCGAAAAGTTTCGCATAAAATAATATTTTCCATGACGTCTAATTTGTTTTTAATTGACAGGATAATTGAATGTTGAAATCACGATAATCGGGGAGCTGCAAAGTATCGGCTTAATTTAAGACTCTAATCGTTATGAACGTCTTCGATAATAGACAGATAATTAACATAAATTACAATTAATTACTACGGATATAGAAACGGCTACTGCTTTTATTTATTTACTCGTTTACTTGAGAACACATTTCTTCTGCGGTGAAAAAATACAGCCTTCGATAACATCTATCAAATCAATATGTGTCGCGTGCACGCGAGCGTTCGTGGCAGCCGCATGCTGCTGCAGCATATTTTTCGCGCATATGCTCGTCGCATCGGAATCGATGGTCAGCGAATTGGCCTTAAATTTATTTCACGTCGATCGAAGCAACCGGCGAAATCGGTCATTCCTCTTCTCCGTTCGTTTCGCATGCTTTTTCACTCCTTCGGTGTCCGCCGCGCCATCCGTCGTCCGTGCGTCTCATGCATCCTCCCGCGGTGTAATTCATCTTCTACCCGATCCTAGCTGCAACCTTGCGTCCTGGCCACGATGCGGATTCGCATTCGACGACCAGACGCCTGGCGCACTGCAATTTCTCTCTGTCGGATCCGTATTCTTCTTTTTCTTCCTCTTCTAACACTCGAGCGACACACGTGAGCTAAAAGCAAGTCGGGAAAGCGGCTTCCGGTATCGACTATTATCTACGACAAAGCGGTGACAGGTCGGGAGAGGCAATATCTATTAGACACATTCTCAGATCGCTTCGAATTCCCTCGACAATCTCGGGATTTATGGGAATTTGGCCGAGAGAAGAGGTACGGGTCGATGACGACGTTCTGCGAAATTCCGCCTACCTCGAGCTTCGTTAGTCCACTTGATGAACTGCTGCGTATACTGGAAAAACGGAGGACTTTTAATTCAGGGAGAAAAGGAAACGCGAGGCGCGCTGACCTATCGGAAAATTAATTAATGGTTACCACGTGCCTCGCATGAAAAATTGATATGCATATGAAATTATTTACTAAAAGATGTTCTTAAAATTCTTGTGTTATTCTAAAAATTATTATGTTATTATCTTGAGAAATGGAAGCATATAATTCTTTTTTAGAATTTCGATTGACAAATTCCTTTTATGTGTGTCTTGCATAAAAGATTGATACACACATTTTTGAAATTTATTTGCTACTGAAAAGACTGTTCTTAAGTGTATTATTATCTTAAAAAAAGGGAGCTTATACTTTTTTTTAAATTTCAGTTGACGTGTTTTATTTTCAATTGCTCCGCGATTGCGTAATTAATGGGCGTATCTAATGATTTTTATTAAGCGTAACATCTCGTATTGATGGTGAAGAGGATCAAATTGCGATTGGATAATTGGGAGGACAGGAAGCACGTTGGAGTCTTCTTTTGAAGCGACGGGTTTCTTTTCTGTCGTACGACTTCGCGACGCGTTGCTTTGATCAACATATAAACCCTCGATTGTTCTCAATCACTGAGCTAAATCCTCACACGAATAAGTTGTTCATAAAACGAGGTCAATACAATGACAATTTATCGCTTATATCTTTTGGGTTGTATTATATTATGTATTAAAAATACATATTATATTTTAATAATTGAGTTATGTAATTTGAATTACGGTTTTTGATTATTAATAAACTTGGACCTTTCGAAGTAACTGTATAATTTTAACTGTTATTAAATTGAATCAAAATTAAAGTTAGCTTACATATAGTAATATTCTCGCACTGTTAATTAATTAATAAAATACGTCCCAAATATGTATTTAGGACTGTTTAATCTTGTTAAATTTTTGCTTTCAAATTTTATTTATTACATTTTCTGTAATTGAACTAGTATATATTTTTGAAACTTAAAATGAAATAGATTTGACATTTGGCAAAAGCAAGAAAGAAAGTTCTAGTGCAGAAATAAAAAAAACGAAACATATTGCACATGCTTCTAATTTAGGATTAAAACCAAATCTCTGATCGCACTTTTGGCGTGAATAATGACTAAATTAGTATAACTACATTCTAGACTTGAACAATGAAAGTAATATCTTACAGACTTAAAATTAAAAGATTTTCTTTTTTTTTACATTCGTGATAACAGAGAAGTAGCAGGATGTACGTGTAATAAACCGAGATTAGAGCTAACCTGCGTTATTAAAATTTCTTATAAAGAATTTCTTTTCAGATGGTCCGCGGCCTTCATAAACGAACTTCCCAGATATTCAAATTAATGATAATGAGTTGCTCGAATGTTAGCCGAATGGAATCTCCATCAGCGATTAGTGCATTTCTTTGCGTTGTGAAAGAACAGCCATTTTTACGTCGATAGAGCGAAGTGGCTCGTTTTAGTTCATGTCGCTCTTTTCTCTTTCTTTCTCGCTAACGTTATAAGCTGGTTGGAGCAGCGCGTTACGATAATCGCTTCGACATTGCATTAATATTCTTTCCTTTTTTTTCGCTTCTGCAAATTTTTTCTTCCAGAAATGAGTTCTTTCGTTACGCGCGCTCGTAAAGCTTTACTATCTTCGCGTTCACGTTTTGCCTCTGCGAAATAAAAGAAGTAGCGATCGGAAGGTTATCGTCGGTCCTGAAAGTTAATGTTGATCGTTAAGGAAAGAGACGTTACCTTACGATGAAAAAAAATATGCAATCTAAAATGGCTTTCTTTTAACGCGATTTATGTTTAAACATAACATGTTCATTTTATTGAACGTAGTTCCATATTTAACGTTAAATATTAATAAAAATGATAATAAACACGAGTTTTCTCTTTTATCATTTAACTTTCTATATTTATTTTTATGACTTGAAAGCTCAATTTTTTATTGTCTATAAAACTTATGATTTAAACTTAATCTCATTTAACTTATAACGATGATTGTGTAACAATATTATGTAACAATATTATGTCTCTAAGTTATGATTAATCACTATATTGGCAATTTTATTACTTTAAAAGTTATCTATTTATTACAAAACAAATCAGTTTGGTGAACTGTAGCTAGAAAAACGTAATTTTTACGTTATTATCGTTAAGTATTAAGTTAATCAGAAAAACCGGGTCTAATGCTCGTTTTCATTAAAGGTAGTTTAACTTTAATATCGGTTTAACTAACTCTTTATCTTTTTCTAGTTCTAAGATTAGAAAAAGCTGAAGAGTAAATTGAATCGAGATTAAATTTAATCTCTACTAATAAAAACGGACATAAGTGTGGATAAGAGAACAACAGATGAAATATTTCAGATGCTTGCACTGTGCGTTTTTTTGCAATGAAACTGAATTTAGTTTGCTTATAATGATTTTCTGTTTGTTCGCTAAGCGACTCAACCAAGATTGGCCGAGTATCATTTTGCTCCACTTAAATAAAGATTTAATTTCGGTAACTCAAACATTGCCGAATCATTTGATTGCTGCTCGTTTTGATACGATTATAAATTTGTACTCAATCGGAAATTTACACTTTTAAATATGAAAAGATTATATTAAAACTAGTTTTTTAAATTAAACAGTATTATGTTATTGTTAATTTTTAAATGTGAAAAAATATTATTTTTAATATAAAATATGTGATTAAAAAACTACTAATCACTAACCCATTTTTATGACCGAATTGTTTTGTTTCAAAATAAACGAGTAAACAGATTCACATTAACATATCTATTTAATAAATAATAAATAATAAATTTTGGTTAACACGTTTTATTAGTTAAATTCATAATTCCATTGTTTTAATTCTAATTAAATTAATGTGTATTGAGTGTTGACTTACAGAAACTCGAGAGAAACGGTTTTGTTGAACTATCTAAAAATTTATCTAGATACAGGTCTGAAAGTTACTTTGTTTGGACCAAAATAATTATGCAAAATGCTTAAACTGGTTGTTAAAATGTTAAAACTTTTTGCTACATTGTTATCAATATAGCAAGTGTTTTACATAAATTTTTTATGCGCCAACAAAATTATTTTTATCTGTGTTTAGCTAAATTTTTAGATACTTTAGCAAAACCATTCTTCATGAATGATTCAAAAGAACTTGGGTATAATATATTATGAATTTAACAATATAATTCGCTTTCTTAAAATCGGGCGTTTCGATCGCAGTTATCTATAGAAAAAAATGGAACATTCCGAGTCAAAGTTTATCGACATCGAGAGAATTAACTCTCGCGTAAAATTTTTCCTTTTTTTTTATTTTTTCGTGCTCTCGACATGGAAAATCGAGATCGCGACACTCGAGACTTGAAAGGGAACATAGTCGTTATATTCAACGACGCGCTATCTTAATTGTCTTCCTGCCTTGTCGCAGCAAAATTGATATGGAGCCGGAAACATGATTACGCGAGCGTTGTGTTGATCGAACTCGGTTACTAACGGGTGTGTGTAGGAGCTAGGAAATAAATTATTCATACAAGTGCGAATAATGCGGGGGAGAAGAAGAGAAGCGGCAAGTACGAGACGGAACACAGTGGCAATATTGTTTGGCGTTTCTATAAAGTATCCTAAAAAGTATTAAATGTTTATCGTCTGTCGGCGCTGCTACATCGATGTTGTCCTTCTAAATATTGAACTCTTTGTCGATAACCGGATGAAAACAGAGATGTATGCGATATAAATCTATAAATATAATATATATATATATATATATATATATATTAT
>NW_017259545.1:2874121-2878865 GCF_001594045.1 Atta colombica | reverse complement strand
ATATATATATATATATATATAGATAGATAGATAGATAGCGAAATTGTATCACTTGTGCTCGAAATTTGAGCCTCTATTCTGTAACTCGTACACGGAAAGAGTGATTTTGCAGAAAGATTTAATATTTTGCTGGATACAGATTTGAAAATAATTTTGCAGAACCATTAAAATAATTTTATTACACACACAGTTGGCTTGAACTGAAAAATTATATAAATTCGTAAAAAATATTATTAAATACGAACCGCCTTGGAAATAACTGAATATGGTATTGTTCATTCATGTGTATAAAATAATTTTGTTGAAAACTTAAATTAGTCCCTAGAATATTAAAATCTTTTGCAGCGTTGCTTTATTTTTAGCATAATTATTTTGATGGTCCAACAAATTTTTAGATTTATATCCAGCAAAATTTTAGACCTATCAAAGTCTATAGATTTGATTTTTTATTTTTTGTTAACTTGTGATTTTTAGACCTCATCTAAATTAATGATAATGTAAAAATTATGTTTGTCTAGCTGTGATTAATCACTAAACTAATGGTTTTGTACACAGAAAAATACACTCTGTCTGTACGCAAATAATAATTACTTGTTTCAAATATTTCAAGTTTATATATCTGCTAATGTATTATAAGTTTATGGCAAGCATCAAATTTATTGAAAATATATTCTATAGTATTCATATAATCTTAGTGAGTTTATATAATACTTTAATCAAGATTTATAGATCAATTATTAAATTAAAACAAATACTTGATTTATTTATTATATAAAGTCACTTTTTAAATTTTATAATATTCTTCAAAACAAAATAAATTATTATTTTGAGAACATAATAATAGATTTTTTCTAAAATGTATAATAAGTCCATTTTAAAATTACTATCAAGAAAACATTAATTATTAGCTAGTTAATTATTAGATGATGATTATATTTAAAAGAAAAAAAAGTAAATTGAGTAATCATTTTATTTAGCAGTAGAATGATATTTTTTGTGTAATAACTTTAAAAGTTATCTCATTACAAGTTCGGATTAATTATAACTAGAAAAATAAGTTTTATATTATTATCAGGCTCAATCTAAATTACAATTTAATCAGAGAATGAAAAACTAGACTTTAATAACAGTGCTGGTATATCATTTATACTGTCATCGCACAACTTTTCCATTATACATATATAAAATCTGTACAATGACAATGTAACATCGACACTGTTAGTAAGAGTTATGGAGAATAGAAGCTGTAGTCATAAATTTAAATTTCACGATGGAAACAGTTTTGTCAAATATCGTGACATTTGCAATATCGTAAATATTTTAGTCGGGACTACCGCCGAGTTTCTAAGTGGAAATGGAATTCCTTTACAAAAATGCCCACGCGCGCGTTCGCGGACCATTAAATTTGGTCTAAACGTACGGACGCACGGAATCACCGAGGATAATTGCTTACACGTTGATTACACCCTTACACGGAACGAAACGGGCGTGGCAGGCGTTTGCGGGGGCGAAAAATCGAGCAGCTTTTACTCGCTGACAGGGCTCTATCGTCGCGTTCTTTTTGCTTCGGACGATAATACTCTGAGTTAATACGAAGGGCGAGAAAGCCTGTAACGGTCGGATAAAAGCTTCGTGGTTTGACGTTTCAATAATGCGTTCGTCCTCAGGACGAGAGGATTTGCCGGAGGATCATTACAGCAAGCGACGATGGTTCTCGACTCTGTCGCGGTCGCAAGTTTACGCAACAGTCGCGCCGACCGAGTTAGACGACTCGTCTGCGTCGGATTGCAACGCAAAGCGGTCAAAGTGCAGTCGCAAAAGACTCCGGACGGTAGCGTCGCATATGGTACATTATTCAGAAAACTCCCGGTGGAACGCGGAGGATGCAAAATTGCAGGACAACTTTTAGAGCGTTAATTGAGAGAGAGAGAGAGAGAGAGAGAGAGAGAGAGAGAGAGAGAGAGAGAGAGACTGTGTGTGCATGTGGATGTATATCTGTATGTATGTGCATAACATATGGGCTTTTAATACATTATGTGGATGTGATGACGACAAAACATCGCACGTATGTTCTCGTTCGTCACACAGAGTCGTTAATTATCTTATTAAATGGTAACGAGACGAAGCTTGTATTTTCGGTCGGTGGCGCCTGTCAGCCCGACAGGAAGTTTCCCCCAATTTTCTCCCTTAACGCGTAACCGAAGCTCTTGCGGAAGCGGCGCCCTTAATAGTTGATGTTTTAATGCATACATAGTGTCTTGTAGTTGATACCTGCACTCGCGCGCGTTGATATCTGCATTACCAAGTACATCGTGTTAAACTTGTTCTACATATTGCCGCAGCGTGGTGCGAAATTTGTCGAATGTACAAGGATGAAAGTAATATTTTGCACAATTTTTTTCTGTATTTTAATTCTCCGCCGACAACGTAAAATTTTAACTATTTTGTCAGCAAAAGAGGTCGGCTTCGAGAAACACTGCATACATAGAAAAAACGATTTTGCTGAAGTATCTAAAAATTTAGATATAGATCTGAAAATAATTTTGTTGATGTATTAAAGTAATTGTATTGAATGCTCAAGCATGATGACAATGCTTCAAAAAATTTAGACATTCTAACAATCGGCTTGAACATTCAATATACAATAATTATTTTGATGATCTAACAATATTATTATATTTTCAAACTCGTATCTACCTGAATTTTTTAATATTTCAACAAAATCATATTTTTCGTGTATTTATTGTTCCGGATTATATAACAATCTGAAAAAATTTTATAATTATCAAAGCTTCAGTAAATTTTTACCATCATAGAAATAGGATTTTACTTATTTTTTTTTCAGATTTAAATTTGTTTACCAAAATTCGTTATCAAAATATCTATAAAGTCTTCTAAAAATCCCATGTTTTCGATGAAGGCAACTTGAATTTACACACACACGCGCGCACACACACACACACACACACACACACAAAATTATATATACCTATATGTATATATGTGTATATATTAAAAATATTAAAATGACAAAAAAAACAGGTCTCGTAATTTATTTTATTTTATTTTATGAAAATATACTATCTATTTATCTATATATATATATATATAAATTTTTAAATATATATAAAATATTAATATCTTACAGAATAGAATAATACGTACACATATATAAAAACTTCTTACCGACAACTTGGGGTTTTTAAGACATCATCAATAAAATATCGATCTCGCAAAATAGAATAAAAGACGTAGCATTACGGAAACTTTTTGGAATTTTGATATAAAAATTGAGAATGTAAAAAATAAAAATAAATGTTAATAATACTGCGTAATATAACTGCAAAATTAAAAATTATTATGTATATTGCGCTTGTGCGTTTGTTATATACGTGACGACGGGAAAGACAAATTCTTCTAGATTGGACAGATCGCATACTGAATCAACTTTGCTTGCAATCGAGTCGGATAATTCAATAATTATCTATAATTTAAACGAGATATTCCCTCGAAATGCAGAAAGGAAATCGGCGAAAGTGGACAGATGGCGTAGAATTGCTTTTTCAAGTCGGTAGTGATCCGAATACAAATTCCGTTTGCACGGTACGATACGCGAAACGATGTGTAAAAGAGCCATCCTCCGAGACACAGAATTCTCGAGAAGATGCAATCGATATCGAGATAGGATCGTGAAAGGAGGACAAAGCCATTGACGGATGCCAGGTTTAATATTTCTTTCTCCACATGGATTTAAAAGTACGATATTTGATCCTTGACTGTACACAGAGATACACTGACACGTGTGAACTTTTATATGACAACAGATGCGGATCAGGCTTAAATCGATATTCGTCGCGTCTCTCGATATGTACGATCTTTGTAATGCAATTGTTACGGATATGATTTTGTTACATATTTTCTAAAGAAAATGTTACATAATACACAAAAAATTCGCACATCATTTAAATTAATTTTGAGCTTTAATGTGAAATGCTTGTATCATTGCCTGTACAATTTATCGAATACGAAGGCATATTCTCTTATTAGGAAAATAGTCGTCGCTCACTATATATCTGTAATTTCGAATTTTATCGATAATTATCCATATTTTCAGTTAATGGATATTGACGGGGGATAGCAGCCTTAATTATTTATTTAATCTGCGGAACCAATTTGCTCGATCGGGGGAATATTCAGCTTTATCCTCGCGCCAATTACGAGCTTAACGCACGCGTCAGTCGAGCGGAAACAAAAGAAATGAATTAAATGAGGCGCGCTTTAACAGTCGCCTTTCCTACAATTGAAACTTCGGCCGGACGCATTATCCGAGAGATAACAATTTACTTTTGTGCATCATCATGCTCTCACCGACGAAGGTGGGGATCGTCAAAGCTACCCACTATCTGCAAACGCAAGCGCATTTCCGAGTGCACTCGGGAATCGCCGATATCGTTACTGTCCAAGATATCGAAAAGAGGAAGTCATTTTATAACCATCGGCAATGGATCATGTTGTCCACAATTCTCCAATTAGCGAGCGAAAGCTGATCGAGAGGGCTCCGTTTTATATATAAATAGCTCGAGATTGGCAAACAGACACGATCAAATGTAGTTGGATTAACGATTATAGAGAATATTATATTCGCGAAAAAGCAAATTAATGGTTATAGAGAGACGTTCATGGAAAATATGGAAACGAATTATCGATGTTACCCGCAAAGTAATTGAAGATAAACGTGCAATAT
>NW_017259545.1:2865851-2874021 GCF_001594045.1 Atta colombica | reverse complement strand
TATATATATATATATATATATATTTGGTTATATTTTAATCCTCTGCCTGCAATCATATTTTTACTTCCTTCGTCTGCAATCTGGGTCTTTTCTAGTTCAAGTTCTTTACTGGCCTAGACTTAAAAAAAATGGAAAAAATTTATGATGTCTTTTCAACATGATTTCTTTTCTCTGTTATAAAATTTCACTATCAACACACCCAGAGAAATCATTTCTTCGATTTGAACATAATTTCTTTAAATCGAATAAATTTTTTTATTTGATTTCAAAAAATAATTCAAATCAAAGAAATTTTTTCTTTAACCGTATAGTAAAGAAACATTTCTTTAAAGAAATCTTCGAAGAAACCTTTCTCTGGATGAAAATATTTTAAGAAATAAAATTTTATTTTTCAAATTTTACTTGTTGCAAAAAGAATATTACAGACTGAGAGTTAAGATAAAATAAAAATAATAAATACATTGTTAATTAACGATATATAAAAGAGATAGAGAAAGAAAGATAAGGTATATCAATTTGATAAATTTCTGCATAAGCTTCATGGTTACGCCGCATTCTACCTCTTCTCTCTTCAGAACTATAAAGCAATAGCAGTTGTTCACGTATAAACAGAGCTGCAAACAAGAAAGAAGTAGCACAGAAGACGCTGGAATGCACTAAGATGCAGCACTGCGAAAAACTAGGTCGACTGTGCCTTTCAAAGCGAAGGTTCTGCGAGTTCCAAACGCTTTAAACCGGACTAACCTTAAGCGGACTATTTTCCGAAATTACTGCTTGTGATCGTAAAAGAGTAAACCTGTGTCGACGAAAATTGACGTCGCGAGAATTTGCTATAAAAATGATGTCTAACCTAACACGTAGAATAATCGTTTTCTATTTTTATCTCTGCTTAAGAATAAAATTTTAAGAAATTTTTTCGAATTAATTTGCAGTATGTTTTATACTTATCCTTTATTCACCTATAAGGTGACTCTCGAAGAGTTTAACGCGATAGGCGCTTTTCGTTTGCAACGAAACACTTAAAATGCGCCAACAACGTTAGCAAAAAGAAAATCGAGCATAAACACGATGCCTAGGTATATTTAATGAGTTTTCAGAGTGGCCCAGTAAATGCTGCAGGCCGCTGGAGAATCGGGTTATAACACAATAAATGTCTCTCATAGATCGTCGGGTTCGTCGTTGTACGTTTTGCCGCATAACCGGACTATTCGTCGTTATGTCATTAACATTTAATGGCCATATAATAAAAGGTACTGTGCGGTAGTGACGTAACGTATAACGATACATATATATATAAATGTATGAAACGCGCGGTTATTAAATCGTCAAGTCATGAAACAAAATTCCGTCTACATTTTATTTTTTATTTCTTTCACTAGATATACAGAGCATTTCTCGCTACTTACTTTTAAATTATGGATTATTTGAGTTGGTTATTCAATTTTGAGATCATTTTTTTCTTTATACAGCTTTGGAGTGAACAAGTGATTAAATGTGAAGAATAACTTTGAAGAACTAAGGTTTTAAAAGAAAAATAAAGCAAAAATATTGTCATAAATCATAAATCATATTACGTTATTAATTTTAACTAGATTTTTTTGTAACTTAAAGATTTAATGGAAATATATAGAGTAAAGTAATACAATTTCAAACATGCTACAAACCTAAACGAAATAAGATCTGAACCTTGATCTCATTGTGTGGAGGATACTAAGGAATCACTAAACAAGAAAAACTCAAATTTGAACCTCAAAAATTAGATTTAAATCTTATTTTGTTTAAAATTGTACCCTATTGGAAATTGTTTCATCTTATCCTAATGTTAAAGATTGGAAAATTGCGATAAACGGTCTTCGCCAAAAAATCTGCGGTGTTCGGCAGAAATGCATTCAGCGAGGAACACTCTGTGTGCAGAATTGTCAAGTGCCTATATTTGAATAAAAATATGTAAACAGGCAGGCGATGGCATCTTACATGCTGATATATCGCTCATGCAGATCATAATAATTAAGAATAACCGATTATGCGATAATTCATTCGCAGATACTATCTGGGTGAGTTTCAATAACGCAGTTCGTGACTCTTTTTCGAGGTTGAGCTTACCTTCGCCGGATGTATCCTTGGACCTTGCGCCTTGTGCGAGGTCAAGGCCGTTCGAAGAGCCTGCAGACGCGATTCCGAGATTTGGCAAACGACATCCGGCGATGCATGCGCAATTTTCACAACCAACAAGTATTGGGAGAACCGTTGCTTCGTGTTCATGTTTTATTAGCTGCCAGTACAGGGTACCACCCTTTCCTTATTTTTCATCGCACTTCTGCTTTCATTCTTTTATTCTGAAGCATTTAAAAGACAAAGAAAACTAGCGTTTCTTCCCTTTTTACATTTTTCGAAAATATTGACTGATTTTTCCAAACAGAGAAGATTACAAAAGTTTATCAGGTATTATTAATGTATTACCAGGTCTTAAGATCTTAAGTCTCCATCGATACTCCTGGAATATCATCGATGTTTTGATTATAAATTTTGATAGATAATTATAAATCTGTAAAAAAAAATAAAATAAAATCCGATTTCTATGATGATAAAAACTCGTTGAAGTTTTAACAAATATATACCAAAATTTAATATATTTATTAAAATAATATATTTGAAAAAATTTGTAGTTAGTATTATAGGCACTAAGATCTGCTTCGACCTAAAATATGATTATTTCTATTAATTAATAACAAATTTTACTTTGTGTTTTTCAAAGATCTCTATTGCTGATGGAAAAATTAAAATTCATGTTGCTGACGGAAAGTTAATTTCATTCTGTAATGGGGAATCCTTACAATTTTTGCTTCTTGGATTATGTAATATAACGTATAAAATAAAGGAAAAGGAGGAAATAAAATAACAAGAATTAAATAATCTCTCGGAATATTGCAGACTCTAATTGAACATTTATTAATTTAATTTTTCTGTGAAATAAAAAAAAAGCAAATTGCGTTTTATTCATGCGTCCCGGCATTCATTATATCATAATCGTAATTAAAAATAAATCTCCATAATTCTCTCGCTCAACGTCGTTCGGCTTGATATCAATATTTGATATAACAAAGGCACAGTTTTACAGTTAGGAAACCATTTTGTTTTTCATCCGTGCTTTCTAGTATTTTACTTACCTTACGATTGTCTGTGTGTTCGTGTTCTCCTCGAAAGTTTATGCGACTCGAGTGATTACGCGACGTGAGTGACATGGTATTGCGCCTTGAAACAGAGAGAGAGAGAGAGAGAGAGAGAGAGAGAGAGAGAGAGCAAACGTTCCGTTGTTGTGTGGACGACAGTTGCACGAAAGTCATTCGAAGCCAGGTCGGATCCCTCTCCCTCCACCTCTGAATAAGGGTACGGTTGTGCTGGAATGTAGAACAAGTGTGTTTCGACTTTACGTGCGTGCCGGGGTTATTATAAGATGACGGTGCTACAACTCGCGGGTTCAAGGCTGCCGATTTCAGTCAGGGCCGATGAAGTTAACGAGGAAGTTGGATAAAGTAACGCGGGATTTACCGCGCCCTCAAGTCGAGCCCGACCCGTGGATCGTAAATTGAAATCTATTTCAAAGCGAAGCTTGATTTTTTTTTTTTTTTTTTTATCGTGCCCCTCAAAGTTTCCATCGATCGTGGTCTGTCAGAAGGCGACGGCGATGAATTTATACGCGAACTGGCTGTTCTCATCGTTTCTTATCGTTTCTTGAGGAGAAACTAATGCGATTAATCGAACGTCACGAACGGAATACTTTCCATTCAAAGAGGTATTCATTATTTCATGATTTTGTTCGTACCTTCGAACGAAGGGAAGGATCGTAACAAGTGTTATTTCGAATAACAATGAATGAAGCTTTATTCCAATAAAATAAATGCCATATTGGAATTTATTTTTTTCCCTTCTGCATATGAATTTTATTTTATCAAATCTGCATCGAGAGTAGAACTTTGAAGTGCTCGTAGAACAGCTTATTCTTTTCTCTGTTTTTTTTTTCTTCCCCGGGGCAATTCTGTCGAGGGCGGGCATTATATCCTATGAACGTGACACGCGAAGGTGCATGTACTTCCTCGTAGATACGGCTGCCAGAGATAAGGGCCCGTAACGGGTGTTGGGGAAAAAGAAAGCACGAATCACGAAGAAACGCCCTCGTATTCGAGGTTTCCCTCATTCGCGAATACCGGGAGGAGTCTATGAAGAATTATTTTGTCTTTAATTTTTATCGAGGTTTCAATCTGGTGCCTGTTAAGCCTCGTACTTACGAGAAAAAGATACGTTTATAAGAGAAATAAAGAAAAATCGTTGATGATGGAGGGTGAGAGAGAGAAGGAAAATATTTCGTTTTCAGTCCATTTTCTTGAAATGTTATATTTTCTGATCGGTATCTTAATTCGCGAGAAGTAGTTTATCGGTCGGAGAATTCAGAAAGGAAACTCGCAGAATTGTTGAATTACATGAAAAATTACATGAAAATTACATGAAAAAAAAAACGGTTTTGCTAAGATATCTAAAAATTTAATTAGATACAGATCTGAAAATAATTTTGTTGAACCACCCAAATAATTATGAAGGACTAATTGTTAGAATGTCAAAATTTTTTGCAGCATTACTCATCTCTATAAACACACAATATTTTTAGAATATATAAATATTATTTACTCTTTTTAATATTCATATAACATTTTAGAAACATTGTATCTTTTACACTAAAAAAATTTGCTAAATATTAATACATATTTTTTTTAATAATACTAACTAAACATTTGCTCAATAAAAAATCAAATTAATGATTAGTTAAATCAAATTAATGGTTTTTGTATCAAACAAATATGCTTACATTTAATAAATATTTATTTTTAAAACTCCTCAAATATTTAAAATTAGTTAAAATTTAGTTTTTTTTTTTTTTTTTTTTTTTTTCAGTATAAGAGATATTCGTAAATTTTCTATATAATTACTTTGATGGGCTAATAAAATTATTTTCAGATCTGTCTTTACCTAATTTTTTAGATATTTTAGTAGAATTATTCTTTCCGTGCATGTATGATTATTGAATAATTTTGTTATATTGTTACATATCAAGACTGCAAACTCTAAGGTCGGCCCTGTCACTGTATTACGTGCAACAAATTAACGGTCTCTATATCGCTTGTGTGCAGATATTCCAGGAAACGTCGCTTAATCTACATGTCGAGCGACGTACGACGCAAATAAAATTCCGACGCGCGATCTCATGGATCTTGGCGGCCGGGAAACGGTAATCCGGCGAATTTCTTTTCGTGTACGTCGCAAATAAATTGCACGAGCGATTCGTTAGCTCGGTCGGGAGGCCGACTAACAGGCGGCGGGACTGAGTCTCGTTACTACGACTGCCTGTTTCAACATGCAATACAATCTTCGAGAAACGTGTACAACGGGAACGACAATAGCGCGATGTAACGAGGTGTAATATTTGAGGAAAGTAAAGTTACACATCGCCGATTTATCTCGCCCGGTATCCGTTAAACACAGAGCCGGTCGGATTTTATCTCGAATCTGAATGATTTTTAAAAGATATCTCCAACCGAAATTATATTTAAAATCCAAAGTACTTTTTTTTTTTAATACTCGATTGTCCTATTTAGAAATTATGGGACACGCGAAGCATTAACTTTTGCATTATCAAAGCTATATCTTTGATTTAATTAATCCTGTCGCGCTAATTAAGCCGCTGGGTGGTTTATCAAGAATACTCGGGAAGGATTTGTTTCGTGTTGAAACATGATACGAGGACATATCGGTCGGGGGTGAAACTCTTTCTCCCTCGAGAGCAAGAATGAGTTTCATCCGTGCACGCACGATCGCTCCCTTTGAAATAAGAAGTAGTAGTTCGCTCTGGCTGGCGTATAATCGTGACGAGGTCGCCTCCACAGATCCATTAAAAATGAGAAAATGCGTATTCATCATCGGGCGAGGCCACACAGTGACAGAAGATCATTATGCTCCCCTTAGCTAACTATACTAGGAGATGAGAATTGCAATCTTTTTCCAACGGAATAAGAATGGCGAGAGTCGAAATATTTGGGACGGAATGCTAGGAGATGATTAGGAGAATTGCATTAAGAGAATTAAAGATGACTTTATTAAGAAATATGATAAATGTTACGAAAATCAAATAATAGAATAATTATGTTTCATATTATTTATTAATCAATTATTGTTTTGAAATAATTATTATTAATGATGTAGATATTACAGAGTATACTGCATATATTATTAAAATTCATTTAACCTAATTAATGTCTTTTCAAATAAATTTTATTATTATTAGGTGTGTAAATAAGTTTCAACGCGGTCAACTTTAGATGCTAACAATGATGTATTTTAATTTCCACGGCCAATTATTTTTTCATTAATAACCTACGTTTCGAAAACTATATATAACAATTTGTAATTAGATAATTAACTTTTTAGTTTAACATTTCTAGTTAATTGAAAATGAATGCTGAAAAGGTATATTTTCGTCTTTGCGTGCTTCACTATTTTCATAGCAATAAAACCGCCACTGAAGCAATGAGAATAATTTGCGAGTCTTATGCAGACAATAGGTCTGTTTTCTATGGCTGAACTAGTATACATTTGAAACTTAAAATGAAGTAGATAAAGTATTTGATATTTGGCGAAAGCTACAA
Source organism: Atta colombica (assembly GCF_001594045.1). NCBI lineage: Eukaryota > Metazoa > Arthropoda > Insecta > Hymenoptera > Formicidae > Atta > Atta colombica. The sequence goes on along the minus strand of NW_017259545.1, from coordinate 2,867,326 downwards.
AGAAAGCAGTCTAATGAAGGAATAAAAAACTTTCCTAATATTATGTCAGAAAGAACATGTCAAAGATTAGTTTGAAAGATTTAAAAGCGATAGTTTCGATGTGTGAATTATAAATCGTGCTGCAAAGCATTCTTCCGCTGCGATATTCGTATGCTGCCTGAAAGATGATGAAAAGCGATAATATATTCGAAAAGCAAATATTTTGAAATATTTGTATACTGTTTCTTTTATTAACAGATACGTTTTTGAAAAAAAAAGAAAAAAACGCAGGAACTTATTTATATACTTAATAGTACAGATATTCAAGAAAAAACATTACAAAGCACAAACGATAATTGAAACGACAAAAGTGAAACTGGTGATTTGCTCTTAATTAATTTGATTCTGTACTAACAAAAAATCTCATTTTCCGGCTTGTCATTACAGTTGAAAGAATTTGATTTCTCTTTTTGATAGATACGATATTTCACGCATCAAGACGTATCGATCGATTCTCATTTCTTCCTTTCTCTCCCTCTTGTTTCTCTTCGTCGTCACGCTGAGCTAAGTGTCATGAGAAAATTTACTGGCTATATTATTCACCGAGGAATCGCAACTGTAATTTTACAACTGTGCAACTCGGGAATTCGTGTTCTACTTTAAAGAAGATTCTCCACTGATTTCATGACGAAAAATAGGAACATAGATAGTCACATTTCACTGCGACATCAATTGCAACGCATACATCGTTACCTACTTACCTATGCTAGATGATATAATGAGCGGTTGTATTACAAAGCAAGTGTAATTTGCGCGAATCATTGGTGAACGAAATGAATGATTCCATTTGGCGTAATTTAGAGGGAAACGGGGGGGGGGGGGATTTATCAATTTATCACGAAGAGGTTATTTGAGAGATTATGTAGATATTCTGTTTTTCATTGATCATGAATCAACAAAGTATAGTGATGGATCATTTTTTTTACTGAAAAAGTATCAGTGAAAAAAGTCTCTAAAAAGCTCCAATTCCATTGTATGTTTTCGAAATACAAATGCCTTTTTTTCTGTATTTTTTTAGTCTCTTTTACGTGAAAGAGAAAGAGTTCGAAATACATAGAGAATCAGTCGAAAAATTTTCTAGTCTGTTTAAACTTCCGTTAAATTAACCATTTTATACGTTATTCGCACGAAATATACTTCACCATGTTTGTTTTTATATATTTTTGTTTTTATGTATTTTTTTTTAAATAATGACGAAGGAGTAATCTATATTATTATACTTTGTACCTCTATATTATTTCCGTAATTAAATTTCATGTGTTCCTATATTGTTCTCGTAATTACATTTCACATTTCGTTTGATTCACTGAAATTTTTGTGTTAATTAAGATGAATATGTTAGAAAGCAACGCAACAATATATTATAATAAAAAAATTATAACAAAAATGTCATTGCCACAATTGTAAGTAATTGTGAAAGCATATTTGTTAAAATT
>NW_017259545.1:2859292-2865751 GCF_001594045.1 Atta colombica | reverse complement strand
TGAATATCAATTTAACAATAATATAATTAAATTTAATAATAATGAATATCAATTTAACAATAATATAATAAAATTTAATAATAAACTCAATAATACAAATAATTTTAATACGAAATTTTAACAAAGATTTGGACGAGTTTTAAAAAATATTTTGTATCTGTATTAAATTCAGTCTAAGCTTTCGTTAAAATGTTATATGTATATGTATATTCGAAATGTTATATGTATATCGAGTGATTTTAAAAATATTCAATAAATCGTGACAACCTTTTTGAAGGCTATTTCTAAGGGAAAGATTTTGCAAAACGGTTCAAAATGTATACAACGAGTGTGTATTATACGCAAATGTTTTTATGTGGTAGGAATACGCTTTGAATAACGCAATCAAATAAAATGTCACTTAGAGATAATCTTTTTCAGCCGGGAAAACTGCGAGGTAGACCACGTAAATTATTTCCCTGCGACACCGTCCAGTCGCTATCCCTGATATTCATCGGCCGTTGCACGCGGCGCGTTTTGCACGGCTCTACGGTCATTCGATATAAACCCGGCGGCGTTTGATTACATTTCAACCCGGCAGTTGATTCGGTCCTCCGCGTGCGCCTCGTGCAATACGGTAGTAAAAGGACCGCACACTTGTGTGATGCGGTAACGAGAAAACGATGCCGCTCGTTTCATCAGAAGTTACCCTCAGGTATCAACCGGTCTGCACTTTAGCCCGCACTCAGCGGTTCTCATGGATGGCATGCATACATTTCTTTCTTTTCTTATGTATATTCATTTTTCCCCTTTTTGCAAAAAAGCCTCTCGTATAAAAATTTTCATAAGCAGCAAGTAAACAACATGTTTTATTTAATATTGTCTTACTTTACTTTAATTAGTCATTTGATTAGCAATAGATTTTATTCTCTTATGGTTACGAAGTCTTACTACTTGCATTTTTCTGTATGCCACGACCCTAAGAAGTTGTAATACAAAGGACTTAGAAGTAAATGGAATACAATTTCATTTTTAGCTCGTGCCATTTTTCTTTGTGCGAGGGATATAAAAAGCATCGACATACAGAATAGACTGAGCATCGCAACAGCCAAACATGTGCTTGCTGTAGAATGAGAGAAAGCTAAAGCTCTATTAATAAAAGTAGCGCATTTCTTTTATCTAAGCGAATACCGACAATTGTGTCTTCCTATTGGCTGCTTTCCTGTTTCGTTTTCCTATTTGCTATTTCGACCGCCATCTTGGATTCTAATTGGTCTTTGTCCAATAAACATTTAATTATTTTTTTAATATGATATGGTTATTAGATCTAACAAAGCGGATAGCTTAATCGCTGTTTTTATTAATATAGAGCTTTAATAGAGAACTTGTTTTGTTTCTCTTCTATCTCATTGGTAATTTTATCTCCCATTAGAATTAAATTATCATCGAGAAAAGAAATAAAACAGACGTCCTATATACACAGAGAAAAAGTCGAAATTTTCAAGTAACGTTTTTATTTAACAAACTATGATGATGAAATATACACATTTCTATGAAATATATCTCATTAATTGTAAAAATATAAAATAGATAATTTATGTGCTAAGATTGAAATGTTATTTCGTCATATTTAAATAAAGATAAATAATTTTTATTTCTTTGAAATAAATATTATATCCTATAAATAAATTTTTAAATATCTTTTTCTCAATGTATTACCATATAGTACCTTTCATTCTACAGCAGGCATGCGTTTGCAACATTCAATCCATTCTATATGTTGATAAAAAGTCGACAGTAGTGATAAAAGCAAGCTTTCAGCGACACTCATTGGAGCAAGTTGTTTGTTCGTAATGGTTCACTTATTTGATCCAAATGGATCTAGCTTAAGAGGCACATTTGAAGGATCAGTTTCTTTTCTCGGTTAATGATTATCACCGAGATTGTCATTAAGAAGCTTCTAAGCGTAGGTTCGAAAGAGTGCGTTTTAACCTCCATTTTGTTCGCGTGATGTCACTCTTTAGTTCATCGGATCACTCTTCTTCGATGATCTTCTTTCCGAGGAATCTGGGCACGAGAATTGATGAGTGCCATTTACGTGTTCGACGATTAAGCACATGCTATCCGGATAGTGTGTCGTCGAATGATAACTCTCGACTTCGCCGCCGGCGCCGAAGAGGAGGAGAGAGGGATAGATGAAAAGGGTCTGGAAGTGTCGGCAGGGGTCAAGTTGACTCGCTTGCGAAACGACGAAAGGATCGTTCCGCCAAAGCGAAGAGACCGCTAACACCACCACGGTACCCGCTATAGCGAAAAGAGGAGGGTCCGATGTCGGTTCAGAAATTGCCACCGGTCAATTGAAGGTTCTCAACCGGACGATATCACATGCAAAATTGGTTAGCTTTCGTAAAAGCGAAACTGGACAAAAGATTTTATCCGAGCGAGGTAGGGCGCCTTAGAGATCCTCAAGTAAGAGATTGGAACGTTTAATCCCGAAATACAATAGTAAATCCTAAGCCTTGAGAAATTGATCAATTAAGTCAAGATCAGTTCTTTCTCACATTAATTAATTTCTTAAAGCTTAAGGCTTAAGCCTACCATACTTATTATGTTTCAGGACAATTTCTGATTAGTCCGCCATAGTTTTCGGGATCTGCTTAAGATAAATACATAAGATATAATCAGACAGATGCGTAGATATTTCATTCTATCTCAAGCAGATCTTAAAATAAACGTATGGTGTCCAGTCTACATCACAATGCGTGATTTCGATGATTAAGTCGTGCAAATGTAATATGTTACAATTGCCGAAAGGGGGAAGGATTGTAAGAAGAGAGAGGGAGAGAGCGAGAAGAAAAAGCAATCGAGACCGAAAGGAGAAAGGATTGTAAGAAGAAGAAAGAGAAGGAAGAAAGAGCAAAAGGAATGAAGCGAAGCGCGAAAGCATTACGTACTTTCGATCGTTCTATTTATATCGCGGACAATCACGCCTCCTCTTTGATATGTGCATCGCCGATCGCCACGCGTGCCTATCTTTAGCGCCGCGCTTGCAACTCGGACCGAATTTCGCGTAATTTATTCTGACGCGGCTCCGGCGGCGTTCTCGGTGAGTAAATTGCTTGAAATAAAATCGCCACGCCGCACTGCGAGACAGGCGTGAGTCTCTCTTCCTGACACGCAGACCTGTTATGATTTAGTCTGCCGGGATCACGCTCAGAATCCAAATCGATCGATCGGTTAGGTCGGTCGGGCTGCACGCCAACGGAGCTCCTCGATAAAATTAGAAAGTCATTAGGAACTCATATTTCTGTGTGATTGTTACCTCGGTGCCGAACGATAATGAAATTATGTTTCAATAACACACGTATAATGTGAGGAAAAGATATCATGTAACTCAATGCTGGTTCATATTTTATAAGCAATATTCTCTAATATTCTCTAATAATCGATGAGTATATGTAACAATATAATAATCTACAAAAAATTTTATAATCTATGATGCAGGGAAAATAAATACAGAGGAAAATAAATATAGAGGGTTAAGAATTTTTTAACAAAAAATAGAGGAGAAAATATTTCTAGAATTATTTGCGCTGGTAATATGCAACTCAATGTATATTATATGCCAGTAAAATGTTTTTGCTAAAAAGTTTTCTATTATTTTATTAGTATCCTTAAGTTATAGCACAATACATCACAAAAAGATACTTATAGTTTTTTATTATCAATAAATCATAGCGTTATTTTTTTCTTAATACTAGAAGTATAACACCAAGCGGATTGTTTCTATTTTTTAGATTTATATTATTATATTTCGCGTGTAAAAAATTCTTGAAATTCTTTGATCTTTCAGTAATGAAATATTTGTTTTTTCGTCACTTTTTTATTTCATAATAATTTATTCATCATTTTAATGAATAGTCAATTTTTCTAATGTTAACATATGACAATTGTTCGATATTAAAATAAAAAAATCATGAAGCCTACACAACTATGTGTATAGCTGTTACTTATGGAAACTTGTACATGTTCAGGAATGGAATGAATTTATAATGATATGTATTGAACGTAATTCCACGCTCGTTTGTAATATTCCGGGCCGCGCATCGTGTCGGAAAATCAATCTGCGATTTCTCTGTCAGGCATTAACCCATACTCTCCACTAATCAGAGCCGCAATCGCGCTTTGGCTCGAATATTAATCGATTCTACACGATCCTTTCACGCCATGAGAACCGGATTGTAGATACACGAGTGCACAGTGCATGTCCACCCACGTTGACATCGGCGCGCACGTATTATGCGAGCTATGATACGGCTGGGAGTTCCGAGTTTAAAGGGAGTTTAAAGGGAGAATTTATGCTGTTTACGAAAGACATCGGACGGAGCATATCGGTAACTCAATCCATGGTGCAACTCCTCTCCGTACGCGCATTGAGCGCACGATAGCGCGTTTAAACGCATATTCGATCCATAGTCGTATCACGAACCCCGGAAATTTCTGTTTCCTCCGCAGCGAAACTCATCGTAATTTAAGTCGAGGGCATCGATGAAACGTATCGCACTGCATTATTACCGTTATATTCTACGTGTATTCCATTATCTTGCTACTACTATTATTTCTGCCAATCCGTCCTGTTTTCGATGATGACTCCACTCTTTTTCGTGTTTAATTAACTTAATGTCGACGCATTAGTAAGATAAATCTATGTATCGACTTGTGATCAAAAAAGCCTGCTAGCGAATGAGTAGCATTATACCTGAATTTGCTGTGGTGATCCTCGTTTTAACCATATATATAGGGTGCGATCCCATTTAACACTGCAGATGTTTCATTGACCAATCAAAGAATGTTTCAAAGCATTTGCAGCATGAAGTGGACTCATAATGCCATATATAATGTGAGAGTGAGTTAAAATAATAGAATCGAAAAGTTAAAATAATATAATCAGCATATGCGAAGAATTATGTCGGCTCAAGATGTTTTTTTACCACTGTTTTATCATAAATCGCAGATTTTTTCACGAATTTGTGTTGAAAAAGAAATGTCTGTCGTAATAATGTGTTAATTCTTCTCGTCTGAGCTGCAGAAACTCGAATAAAATGATAAAAATGTTCCAATAGCCAGACGAAAGCTGAGGCCATCCGTGATCGCTTTGAATTTCCGTGTCTGCTCCTGTAGTTCTTTTTGCGTTCTGGCCAAAAGGCAAGAAAAATCGTATTCTATCTAAAACTGCAGCGCAGAGAGCAGCAGCCCCTGGCGGCCCCTGGTTCGTTTGGCCGGATTTATCTTGTCGGTATATACATGCTTCCTCTTTCGTTCGCGGCCACGCTCGGCGCATTGTTTTCTCTGGCAAAGGTATCGGTATTTGCCACAAAACCGCCCTCGGCAGGGACGGGAGTAAAAAGCACTTGAAGTTACTCGATTCTCCTCAACAAGATTAAACAAATTAGTGCAATAAAATCGTTACCGAATTTGAAAATAATAGAGGAATCGCTCAATGAGTAACTCAGAGATCACACTTAATGCCAAGACTGAATTTACGTAGAAAGCTCTTTCCACACTTTGACAATAATCGTGTATCCCGATATTTATTGGACACTTTAAAGAGACTCGTCTTTTTCGATTTGGAAGTGCTGAGTAGTCCAATTTGCTGCAATTTATTTCTTGATCTGCTATGTGCTCATCTTTCGTCACGGCGATGATCATAAAATTTTTGCTTCAATTTCTCCGGTTTCATCCTCCGCTAAACGAGGATCAAAAAATGATGCGAGGTATTGATGTTATGATGTCAGGCACATATTACCAATCCAAGTGTGTAAAAAGTGAATATATGTGTATTATTTAGTTTTCCATGTTGGAAAGACACAATACTATACACGTTTTAAGTCAGAAATACATAAAGCAGAAAAATGTAAAGCAGTAAGACAGTATGATAAGTAGTAAGAGCTGCTGCAGACAAAATTTCTGTAATAGTAACCTTAAGACGTGAACTTAAACCAATGAGCCAATCAGGGATATTGTTTTAAATTTACGTATTCTAACGGAAATAGAAATTTTCGTAAATAGTAAATTTATCTATAAGGCAAGTTTTAACCGGTTGAAATTCATTTTTTGCGAAGTTATGGATAGTTTACTGTTATTAGTTTAGTGGATAGTTTATGAATAGTTTACTGTTATTAGTTTAGTTTAGTGTATAGTTTACTGTTATTTTTATTTCTATTAGATTACGTAATCGAAAGCAGTATTAGGATATCCTGATTGGCTTATCGGTTTAAGTTTACACCTTACACATATTGTTACGGAATTTTGTATGCGGCAACCCTAAGTGAGAACTCAACCACAATAGAGAACGTAATATCATCTCTTTATGTTCTCTATTGTGATTGGCTAATTTGCTTACTACTTTGTATTTTTCTATGTCTTTCTGGTTTAAATGTGTAAATCCGTATTTGTATGCAGTGTTATTTTTACATGAAA
>NW_017259545.1:2844648-2859192 GCF_001594045.1 Atta colombica | reverse complement strand
TATATATTGAAGTCACATTCTTTGATTTTATATATAATCACATTATGACAATTATATTTGAATGGACACAATTCTCAGCCACCTATATCGTATGTGATAGAAATACGAGAGAATAACCTGAGGACTCTTATGAGCGCATAATGAAAGGGAACAGCATAAACTGCCTCAGGTACTGACGACCATTGTACTTACAAGCTGCTTAAGCTAATTGTAAGAGTCGTCCGGGGAATTTGGCTGACATAATGGCGCACTGCAGTAACGTTTTAGTATGACTTCGACGTCCGAATTGCGCGAGCTGACGTAATGCGAAAATTAATAAGGTAAAGGTAGTCCGAAATATATATTCAAGAGACAAAAGATCAGAAATTGCTTTGATGATTTCGCCCCAATTACTTTACCGAGATAAAACGATGAATAATACAGTGTTATACAGTGTTATATAACGTGATAATGTCATATATTACCCGATATTGTAAACAGAAATTGTATTGAAATCAGAGATATTGTTTCAATTTAAAATATGTCAAGTTGCAAAAATTCGTATTTTTAAGAAACAATGAATAAAAATCTCGACTTGTTTGTCGTCTTTCTCTGTTCTAGAGAAGAAAGAAAGGCTTAAGATAGTAAACTTATATGAACTTATAATAACTTGAAATTATTTACATAACTCGAGTTTGTCACTTTAAATGAAGAGAATGAGCATTGAGGACTTTAATTTTCAAACACCTTGTATAAATAAATGCGTGTGTGCCAAGAAGATATTTGTACGAGAACGCGGCTCTTCAACGGTGAAACTAGCACGCGGAGCGTGTAACTTAAATTGTCAAGCTGCGTCCTCGGTGTTTCATCGCAAAGAAGAGGTGAAGGAGAGGAAAGATTTATATGATCACGAAATAATCACAGCCGAAATAGCTTCGAGCTGCCTAGCGAGCTCGCATTCCATTTAATGGCGAATTCCTCAGAAGATATTCTCTCTCTCTCTCTCTCTCTCTCTCTCTCTTTCTCTGCTCTCGCACATTGAGACTTGTAAATAGTCGCAATTGTTTTTGGATTCCCAACCATCTTTCATTCGTCGCCCATTTGAATTTTGTGTAACAAAAGTTTTGCAAAATTACTACACGATATATCGACGAATTATCCTATCTCGCATGTCAGGCATCATGTTTGTCACAAGATTGATATTTTACGAAAATAGAGAGTGATTTATTTTCCCCGGAAATCGCTTAAGCAAAAATATACCATAGTTATTCTGATTTATTCTGGTTTATTCTCTTTTCTTCTTGCTATGAATGTCACATTGATGTAAAAATGTAACAGCGCGCATCGTTGATGTATGCGTGTCTTATAATACTAAGTGAATTTTAATTCTCGTTTTATTAAGATTCTGAACTTTCCTACACTTTCTGAATTAGTGCACGGTGCGATAAGTTGAAGTGAAACGTAACAATATAAAAACTAAATTGTAAGGGAAAGTAGGAGTCAGCGCGGTAATCGTTGCACAAGTATAATAATGGAAATGTTTATATATCCATTTTTGAAGTATAACAATATAAAAAGTATAAAATACGTATGCGTTTCGATTTACTTCAAATCATTCTCAACGGTATCAATATAATTTTAATTTAGTACAAGTAGTGCCAATCATCCAACATTACAATGGAGGTTCTTTAGCTTCATTCCAGTTTACAAGCCAGAAGGAAACAACATATATTTGTTTCTCTTATTCAACTTATTGCACCGTGTATACCAGTTTAGAGATTGCAGGAATAAAAAACAGATATCTATAATTATGTACATGATGATTTTTCATTTCAATAAGTTATGAATATCTCTGAATTTGATCATGACATCTCTGCATACATTATATTAAAAAAATCACATTTTTCTAACATGAGGTAAACGTTTCTTTAACTTGTATAAACAACATTCTAATATTAGATTGCTTAAAAGCATTTTAATGTTTTACAGATATAATGACAGACGTAATATCTTTGTTATTCGCTTAGTTATTTTTCAGCTTTTATTTTTTGCGTTTCTGTGTCAACATTTAGAAACATTATTTCACATTTAGAAAAAAATACAACTATATAGATAATAACTGTACAATAAACTAAGAATCTCATACGGATTTTAAATTCTATAATATTAATACAGTTGAATAAACTATTTATTGCAATAATTGCAATAATTATAAAATAGTTTACTCAACTATATATGCACTAATTTTACATGTAAAATTTATATAGTTGTCACTTATGTAGTTGTCACCTACTTTTTCTCTAAGTGCACTTGAAAGCACTTTGTAGCAAAAGTGGAGGTAGGGATGTATCTTATTTCCTGTTACAATCTTTATGATTTACGGTTCCGCTTGGATACTGTCGTTATCGATGGCGCCGGCTAACGAAGTCGAAGCAAGCTCTTCCACGGCAAGGATGTTCCGTAGCAATGTGGGTTAACTGCATCACCATGGAACGTACTACATTTGTTGGATTACGATACCGCGTTTCATCCGCACGTGGCTTGAAACTCTTACTAAAGCGTCCAATCCTTGCTGGGGTAGGACAGCTGGGAGGCATCTCCTTCGATTCGTAGCTTAAATGTAATATGGAACGCGCATCGGGACAGTAACTTCAATTTGAAACGTCATCGAAGCGAATCACAACACATAAGATCCGTTTATCGTCGAAAGCTGAACGGTTTACACGATACCTCATAAAGATTCATTATTCCGAAGCATCAGGACATATCATAACAAACAGATGTCCCATATTTGCTGTGTTCTCATATGTTCTACGTAAATTCTAATATTTCCTGTATTTCGGCATGGGAGAGCGAATTTGCGGCGCCGTTCGACGTCAGATACGATCGTCCCTGGTAACGATGGCATCTCGTTGAGAAAAGTGTTTTACGCTTCTACGCAACGTACATTTAACGTTGAACCAGGCTGTGTTTTCCCTTCGTGAAGGCATTACTATCGTTGTACGACGAAGAGTGATTGGCTTGGAGAGGTGTACAGGGGAGTGTGAGTTTATGCACCACCTCGGAATAGCGGCGTAAACAGCGAGCGGATCGATTTATATGCGGCTAAGTAAGTGCATTTTTATGCACCGTTTCACTGCCGAGACCATCGTCGTAGCCTTGCAGTCGGTTACTTATTCGCTTAACACGCCGCATCAGCCCGCTACTTTCCCTGCCACGGACGTTGTCCGTGAAACGTACCTGATATCCACTTGGACCGGAGAGACTTGTATTTGAATTATGCTTATTCGATCTATATTTTTCTTCATAAATATAGCTGCTAAGAATGTGTTATACAGATAAAAAAGATGTAGCTGTCGAGGAAAGAGTGATAAAAAGTCTATGAGAAAAAATATGGCAAAAGACGTGACAAAGCAAGATTGAAGTTTCACACACACGTAGGCATAATATAGTCATGTAAGACAATGACATTTGTCCTGTAGTACCTGTGATATAGCGGTCACGGTACATTACCCGAAAAAATAGCTTTCCAATTCTTTAATGTCGATGGGTCATAAATTTTGCAGGCTAAATAAATTGCGCACAATATGTACGAAAGGTTCACGAGCTTTTAAAAGCGCGTATGCGGCTATCCACGATGACTGTCCTCCTGTTGTTTAAGCGGAAACGCCGGTGCTCATCGATAATCAACGAGACAGCGCACGAGCGAAATCCGCTTTAGCGCTGCAATGAGCAGATTGTTAATTGCAAACGTGGAAACCGATTATTTAACGACAGAAGTCGCCACGCTTAATCGGATTATAATAAAAATGCGATGCAACTAATGCGGCAACTTCGTCGTTAGCAGTTTGTGCACATTGCCCTAATTACTAAGTACATTAATCGAGATAATGTCCTTTTCGTCAAACCTGTTTTACCCTCAGTATACACAATGATTTTCCAGTCTTTTATTACACATGATGGATTATTCGTATCTGGATTAATTTTTATTATTTTTACAAGTATAAAGAAGTTACTTAGTAATTTTTATATACACTTTAACATCTTTAGAAAGTATTTATGTACGCTATATAAAAAAGAGATTTTTCAGAAGATCTTTGTAAGAGATTTAATTATAATAATTTTGCCGTTTTTCTGCGATGCTTAGTTCTTTTTTGCTTGGCTCACTTCATGCTGAAACAATAAGTGTCAGCATATAATGTTTTGAGCTTACAAAAGTTAGATTTTCGTGATTGTATACTGTATACTTATGTGCTTGTATATTTGTACATTTTCGGTTTAAGTATTATATAATATAATATTAAAAGCCAAATAGCGTCTTGTTGCCTAGTATTTAAAAAAAAGGAAAGGCTACAGACCATTATTTAGCTAGGTGTTCCTGGGCATGTGAAGTTAGCGCGCATCCTCACTTCAGATCTAGAAAGTTTTAAGATTGATGTTTGATATTTTTTTAATAGTTCACGAAAATAATTATTATTCAATTCTTAAAGTCATGATATACAAAAAAACTTAGACAGTAAAACTTAAGCAATAAAAAAATCAATATGTTTGATTTGCTATCACTTACGTTGACTTTATGGTTTTTATTGTAATTGGCCAAAATTTACTCCTTATGATTTACTGTTTCAGTTTTTTGTGCGTTATAGCTATTCGTATACATGATTCGTGTTCTGAGCGTTTCTTTCTTTTTTTAGTACTAGGAATATCATTATTCTAGAAATTCTATTCCTTAGATAAAGAGATTTCTTGATTTATTAAGTAGGATAAGGCGAGACATTTCAGAGGAAGAAAATTATCATCTTTCATTCGTCACCCATCCGAATTCCGCGTAGCTATAGGTTTCTCAAAATTATTACAAGATAGAGATATCGATGAATTATTTCATCTCGTCATACATGGAGCATCGCCCCATAAGGAGTAACATAGTTATAGGAGGGAGATAAATCAAACAAATAAGGCGAACAATATGATGTTTTTTGTTTAAGGGAAATCTAGAATGAATATTAGTTTCATTCTTTATTTTCGTAAAATATAATATCAATCTTGTACACTTAAATTTATATCAAATTATATATATTATTCAATTCGAGTTATTTTTATTCATATCTGTGTGTAGGTCATCCACTTAATAGGTTGTTTAAATTTTAAAAGAATAGAGATAAATTTAATTATAAAAGATATTAATTTTATTAATACACGACAAATTAAATTAAATTAAGTTTGAATAAAATGTAATTCATAATTTACTAAAAAAAAAAAACTCATGGAAGTGTTCCCCTTCGATTTCAATGATCGTCGAAATTGTAAAAGATAGAAAAAAGTACTTTACAATAATAATTTTAAAAAATTTGTTTAATTAAAAATTTTTTTAATTATTATACTTATTAAGTATCTACTCTTAAAACAATTTAACTTTTATCTTAGTATTTTAAATATTTTTTTGTATCTCTTATAGTTTCAATAATATTCGCTTTGAAAGATAATAAGCGATTTTTTTTCAAAGAAATGTTGCAAACTCTAAAAGTGTGATTGGCTTTTATTTTATTTATTATAAAAAAATACATATCTCTGGTTTCTGTCTAAAAAACTATATACTTAAAGCTCAAAATTAAAGATAGTTCTTTAAGTTCCTTAGATTTCCTTGCAAGTGCTTACATTAATATAAACATTCACTTTGAAATTATCTATAATGATTACATTTTGACACAAAAAAAAGTGAAAGTTAAAAAATAGAATGTTAATATTTAATAAAATGTTTAATTCAAAGTGATCAATTACTATATTGCTCCTGTGATATCTAATAATGTAACAAGCAATGGCTTACATATGACAGAATAATTCATCAATATTTCTATCTTATAACAATTACCAAACTCTATTGCAATGCAAAATTTGGATGGGCAATGAATAATGGGAATGAAAAATGGTCGGCAAATTTCCTCTGCTATCCCAAACGTCTTTTGTCCTATTTTATAAATCAAGGAAGTACTTCAGCCGAGAGGAAGACGAATTTCTGGGATAATATTGGAATGTAAGCGAGTAGGATCGGTATTCGATCAAGGCTGGCTCGTGGCTGTTGCGTTAGTGGCTCGTGGCTGTTGCGTTAGTGGCTCGTGTCTCCATATCTCGTGTTAACTGCTCTTCGGCATGTTGTCGGCAATGTTAATTCGTGCTTACTTAGCGGTGATCCTTGTCGATGCGAACCACTGCGAATATCCGTTTAATTCACTTTGTGTCGATCAAGAGAGACACTGAATACGCGTATCGCCCTTAAAGTAATCTCCAGACACATTTCCAAGTGCAAGTTTATGAACTTGCAGATATACATATGCGTAGGTATACAATCGTCTCAATAGTTTCGTTGAAGTTAGTTATTAACTTACAATAAAGGATTATGTGCGAAACTAGAAATTGCTTTAGGCAACGAGTGAAAAACGATTCCGTGTATCGTGTAACAATGTCGGATATTTTGTATTGATTTATCTCATTCCATAGACGTGACAACACGAACCTATGTTCTGCGTAGTATCGACAAGTATATCCGCATCTATCTGTCCCAGTGACGTAGGCGATTTAAATAATTAGATCACGATTGTGAATACATTGCGCGCATAGGATACACCCTAGAAACGCGGCTTCTGCGAAAATTTAGTTGGTTCACGTGGCACGTGACGCGCCGGCAAAAGCCGAGTCAATAGAACAGTACGTAACATCGTCGGGGTCACTGTTGGCCAAGCCAAAATTACGTTCTTGCTTTGCTCGTGCTGTGCCCTACGGTATCCGCATGCGAATAATTAAACGCGCAGAGAGAGAGTGAGTGAGTGAGTGAGTGAGTGAGTGAGTGAGTGAGTGAGTGAGTGAGTGAGAGAGAGAGAGGGGGAGGGAGGGAGAGAGAGAGAGAACCAAACCAAGCCAATACATTTGGGGATTGTCTGAAATATTTAGACTTGGTTTGCAGCAGTGCGCTAGTGCCATCCGTTGCTGAAATTACTACTTGTTGGAATCCCAAGACGATTACCCAACGAAAAATAGGACACCGGATTATGAGAATTGAGAAACAAAAGATCAAAGAATGGGAAAATCATCAGTCAAAGATAAACTCTAAATTGTTCAAAACTCGAAAACTAAAATTTTAAACTTTCGCCTAGGATATATTTGTATTATGCATTTGCAAAGTTTATTAGATTCTCTACCCAGAATACGCTAAACCGAACCGATAATGTTACTTTATTTTCTTTGCGATCATTTATTTATAACGCCACGATGCTTGCACTCGTCCTGTTTGCTCTTTGTAGAAAACATTAGAAGTAAAAAAGAAGAAAGGAGAGAATAATAATGGCGAGGTGTAAGCACCGCGGCGGAAAGGAACAGACTGAAGAATAAAGTTCAGTTTCTTTCTATTCTTTTGTGAGTCTCGAGTAGGTTCCTTCCCACGCATTCCTCGCCACTCGACTTTCAAAGCGCAGACGAACGGCTCGAATTATCTCATTTTCCGTAGGAGTTATTAATTCACGTAATATGGTGCGAAAATCAGTGATATTACAAGATTTCGAGTAAATACAAAATCTTAATTAACATTTTCGCAATTCTCTCATGATTCTATTGCTGTATTTTTCCTCAGAATTTAGAAGATGAAGATTGTATAACTGTTGACAATTTTCTATCATCGATGTTTATAAAACAAAGATTATAGGATGGTTCTCCAAAATTAAGAACGTCACCATATCACCGTTCAGGCTGATCCACATTCGCTAACTCTATCTCCTTTATTCATCCTTTACAGTCAATTATTTTGCCTCTTCTTGTCCCGTTATATTAATACGATCTCAATTTAATTATCGTAGGTATCTATCCGCGCTTTCGCTGTCAGGTTGCCGCCTCATATTTCGCTGCTTTACGCGACGTTGTTCCAGTTTCTGGGCCGACCCGGTATTAACGTGAGATATATCGTCGCGTGTTGAACAAAAAGCAGCGTCGATGTTATTCGTCGGTGTCTGCCTTTGTTCCGCGATAATATTTTATGTAAACGCTGAACTTACGCGTCTTCTCTCTCTCTCTTTCTCTCTCTCTCTCTCTCTCTCTCTCTCTCTCTCTCTCTTTATAGAAACAAATGTTTTATCTCTCTACCGTGTAAAAAAATTTTTTTAAACATGAAAAATTGAGCCGATATGAAAATAGAATCGTGGCGCACCAAAAAAAAGCTACACCGATGTATATATTTGAAGAGAATCACGCAAAATTCTATTTAATAATAATGTATCTCGTGGATCAGTTTCTATTATGGTGGAAATATCATACGTCAGACTCCTATCAATCCTTCATTGGTGGACTCCGCGCTTTTCAAACGAAGTATAAAGCTGAAATATAGATCTTTTTTTTTTTTTTTATTTGATTACTACAACGGACGACTGCACTGTGCGGCGCATAGTTCGAGAACAACTTTATTGGTGAGTGCACCTCTGCAACAAACGGTATCGGAAAATGTTGTGAAAGCAGTGTTGTAACGTACTGTAAGCGGTGAATAATAAAAATAGTTGATAGTCGTAAGAGCTTATGATGTTATGCCGGCGCACAGTATTCAGTCCTCCGATAGTTTTCGCTGGATAGCTGAAAACTAAGTTGCAGCAGTTTATGGGCCTTCATTTATCGTCATGTGTATAACAGTTTACCGCTTTCCGACGTGTCATATTTTCTTTTCATTATATTTCATTGTACATCTGTTTTTTTTATGTATCTTTTAAAAATTCTTTCATCGTCTGTCTTGGCTCGTCTTATGCCCGTCTTATGCTATTGTTCGCTAAAGAGAGCGTCAAATTTCGAAATTGTACAAACATTTCAAAATAGCGTTGTGGTATTTGGACAAAATGTACAAAGAGAACAAAAACATGTTGAGAAATATAATAGAATGTGAAAGAATAGAAAGAAAAGCGAATGTAGATACTTCTTCATATTTCGAATGTCTTGGTTTATATGACTATATGATCTTACAAGCACGATTAAATGATTAAATTTATTCGCAATAATTGTATATATATACATATATACATAAATTTTTATATGTATAATTTTTTGGAATAATTCTTTTTTAGACAATGTGAAACAATATTGAAAACGAACGACGAATACCGCGTCAAAGTAACTCCGACGTCACTCCGGGTTCTGGTCGCTAATAGTTCTCGGTTTCGTACTTGAAGTTTCTCAACATATCCCGCTTCGTCCCGTATCCTCCACGACACAGAAGCGTAATTTCACTTTGAAACGTTCGCAAACAAGTTTACCGACTCTCAAGGGTCGCTAATGTCTATATATTCGATGCAAGATGCGTTTTAATCGCGCTATATTAATCGCTCGCTGGGTAATTACGTCTCGTTTTTTGAATAGCGCTTTTATCTCGCATAACTCAATGCGCCCCGAAAGAGTATTGCATGCGACGTTACGTAATTCGCAGCTCAGAAAACTTGCTGCTAATTAGTTCTTCACTAGTTTTCCCTTTGAAGGAAGGGGCTCCTTTCCACATTTAATTTGGTTCTACTTTTGGTTTCAGTATGCGGCGACATTCACGGACAGTTCTACGACCTGATGAAATTGTTCGAAGTGGGCGGTCCACCTTCCTCGACTAAGTATCTCTTCCTAGGCGATTATGTCGACAGAGGATATTTTAGTATCGAGGTGAGTATGTGAAAAGTAGCAGCAAGTTGTTTTTAGAAAATTATGTTTCTACACTGAAAAAATATACTAAATTTTAATAAATATTTAATAAATTTTTTGTTTGAATAGTACTAATCATGCTTGCATTAAATAAATATATGTTCATTTATACATTTATTAATGTTTAAATGAATATTAATTTGATTTAACAAAAAATTTTTTATCGAGTAAATATTTAACTCAATAAATATAAATAAATGTTTAATTAGTGCTATTGAAAAAAATATTAAGATTTAGTAATCTTTTCTTCGATATAATTACTAAATTGATACAGATATATTATATAACTTTAATTAACAGTTTAGAACTAAGAGTTGTCTTTAAATACGGAAAGAATGATTATGCTAAAATCTACAACAATTTGATTAGATACAGATCTATATATAATATAGATAAAAATAATTTTGTTGGATTATTATATTAAAATAATTACATAGGAATCTCAAGTATGACGAGTAATGCTGCAAAAAGTTTTGATGTTCTAGCAACCAAATTTGAACGTTCTATATAATTATTTTGGTTTAACAAAATTATTTTCAAATCTGAATCTTGAAATTTTTGATACTTCAACAATATCTTTTCTGCATATGCTGTGTAGCTGTGCTATTTGTATGTGCCATTTGTATAATATATACGAATAGGACAAACGTAAATGAAAATCTCTTATCCCTTTATTCTGTCGGGGAGAAAGTTTTATCTCGAGAATTATGTGAGAGCATTCACTCATCGGATTTTGTAATTAGTGTTCTAATTAATTAATTATTAAATCGCCTGCGTTTATTCAGCTTTCGCTTATTCAGTTTAGCGAAAGTGTATAAAATCATTGATTCTCTGACAATGAGAAACTTCCTTTGGTATTGTCCAATTGTCGTAAATGTCCTGACATATTCAAAGATCATTAAAATTGCTAATTAACAATTTGCTTATTAATATTTAGTTAAGTTTTTGAAAACTCTGATCTTTAGAAATGAACAATCAATTACATCGTCCAACAAGAAATAACTTTTTTGAACACCAAAACAAGGTTAATCATGTTCTTTAATTTTTTGGATGCTAAATATGAATCTGTTTTCCAAATTCCTTTACGTTATATTTTTGAGAAATTTGCAATCAAAGTTGCTAAAAAGAGCTGTTCATATATTTTTGTTATACTATATAAATATGTATGATATGTATTTATTATACTATATATAAGTATATATGACGAGCTGGAGAATTTATTACAAAGTTAAATTGTTGAGACTTTCAAAAGGATTTTTTAGTGTCAATTGTGGTTAGTAAGACATTTATGGTTAAATTTACAGAAAAGCTGTGAATTGATTGTTAGTTATTTATTATTGATTATTTATCAAATGGATTCTAATTATATTTATTTAAACTTAAAGGTTTTTTAAGTCACTGACTACAAATAATCCGATATTAAAAGTGACTTAATTGACAAATTTAAAATGACAGATTCAATATGGCGGATATCAAAAAACATGAAAATGTCCGAGTTATCATAAAAATTTACGTATAAAGATCTTTTATGAATTTATTAGGTTTGATATGAGAGCCAATACTAAAAAATTCGTTTGATGGTTGAAAGTTCTAATGGCATACTTAATGTTGATTGTAATAAAACATCTCTGGCATGTCACATATCATAGTTATAATATGATAAAATACTTTATTATAATTTAAATTGAAAATTGTGACGTGATGGAGCAATTTCTCAAAATTATGATGTGATGGAGCAATTTGGAAACCGGATTCGTATTCAAAAAGGTTCTAAAAAGTTACGGGAAATGACTAATCTCATAATAATTATTCTGATGTTTTTTTTATTGAACAACGTTATTAAATGTATTGTGTGTTAGATATATTAATCGGGATTATTTCGTCGCGATAACAACTTATACATATTCTTAAAAATTAGAAATGTAACTTTTTGCTAACGATTTTACGTAAAAGTATAATTTCATATCAACGATCTTACGCATGTCAACAATATTACCCAGAAAAGCAATATTCTGTTTGCTTTAGTCACATCTCATTATTTCTCTAAAACTCGATTTTTTGTTGAAGCTCTTTTTATTTAAATATAACGGCTAGATATCTCCATCAGAGATAGATACGTTTTGGATTTTGTCAAATAGAGAGTCTCCACTTTGAATATAGAAAACGCAATAGTCAAGAGAGGAAGACTCTTGCACGTGTTCACGTACAGTGCATTTGTTACTCGGAAGTATTATGCTCGTTTTCCTAAATGTAATTTCGAAGCATGCGCGAATAATCAACTTTGATCCGACACGAGTAGTCTATTTTGCAAGATAAAATTTCGTCATGGGCGAGTTCGCTTCATGTCTAGCATAATGCAATATTCCGTGCTACTAGGAACAAGAAAATGCGCGAAAGGAGACTCGAAATAGCAAGAGAGCTGCATCTCGCTCTTTTCTAGCGACGCTTTTCCATGTCCCGGGAAAATTTTAAAGTAACGAACTGTTTCCTTTTGCGAATTCCAGAAGGCAGGGGAGAAACTACATAGTTTTAGCGCGATCGTCCTAAACCGCGCGATACTCAAAATGCAATTTCACTGCGATGACACGTAGATATCTCGAACAAGATGAAATTTCAGGACTCTATTTTTGAGGAAGGAAGTCGATGATACTACAAGTTCAACATTGATCGTAAAGTTCTTGAATATTCTTGGAAGGAAAAGTGATCTTACATTTTGTTAGTAACCTCATATTTTGAAAACTTTACGTCTTTCGTCGGGAGTTTATTTGTTTTAATTTACTTGGAATAAAAAAAATATTAGTTTCAAGATAATATTATTTTTATTTGTAATCTCATTCATTGATTTATTTGAAAAAAATAACTATGGCAAACATTCGCGAAATATAATTTCTGACTTGTAACCAAAACTACCAGGATTTTACGCAGCAATCTACACGCTAGTGTAGAAATTTACGGAAGAAATAGGGAACAATCCAATATTGTACGTGGTATTACACATGGCGCGCTGCGTATACCCAAGATTTAAATATATTCTCTGCGAAGTACATTTCGCAAGACAGCGCGCGGGCAAGATGGCTCTTTTTAAGAAAATCTCTTGATATATTCCACGGTTACCGTTATTCAGATCGACCTGCATCTTCGTGGATTTTCTGAATAATGCAAGGCACAGCATGTCGTCGTTGTGAAGCGCGCACGGATGCCGTCAGATTTATGACGCACGCGAATGAATGTTGACAGTCCAAAGCCGTATGCGAATTGCTGTTTCCAATCAAACTGATGAAGCGAACTTAATGGAATCTTTTAAAATCGATTGATACATATTTCCGAGCAAACAAAATAATACCGCAATAATATAAAGTCTTTCCCAGGAACATTCTTTTCGTCTCAGTTGCTACTTGAATTATAAGTTATTTTTATAAATACTAGTAACGTTAATTAATTACATTGTATTTTCCTCATTTCATCTTTGACATTAAAGAAATTATTTTCGGTCCGATTATCAGACCGTACTAAAAAAAGAGTCTGATATTAGCTATCAAATTGCCGAATGAAATAATTCCAATAAAATGTTTGCTTAATATAATCAAAAATAATTTTATTTTTCTGAACATTTAATAAGTATTACTAACCCAAATAGTTGATTGTATTATTATAGTTGTTTGATAATTCTTATTGAATATTAAACAAAATAAAATTATTTTTTATTACTTTAACCGAACAACTATTATTAACAGACTTTTTCTATGTACAGTTTTTATTTTCTTCGTTCGCAGAAATAGAGAGATTTCTCGGTGTGTCGGTGTTATTTTCTTTCTTGGAAGATAATTTTGCTATAGTACAAATGCGGATTCGATCGTATTTACGACTGTGTTACGTAAGCGCTGATTTAGCACAAGACACGAGAGTTGGAATATAGTACTATCTCTCTCTCTCTCTCTCTCTCTCTCTCTCTCTCTCTCTCTCTTTATTTTACACGATATTTGAGAGTACGGAGTATCTCGTGGAGAAAATGGACTTGCCTTCGCCCACTGGTAAATGGTATTATAAATCGGTCGGAACCACGTGCGTTCTGGTGAAAAAGGTTTCTGTCGCGCAGCTTCTTGCACTCAGAGAATGCTCAATCCTTTAAGGATGCTTCATTCGATAGCTGGCGTGGAGAAAGGATTCCGTGTTTTAAGAGAGTATGTCATTGAAGCACAGGTACGCAATTGCGCGATGCGATACCGTGATACCTATGTACATGTATATTCTAGTGTACGTATATGTATGTATTTGTGTATAATGTACACGCGATAATGATACGTTAAATATCCGTGAAATCAATATTCTACCTGCGATTCCGATAGCTTTTTTGATGGCAGAAGCCTTTTCTCCGACGACATGTTCGACAGAAACCTTTGCTCTTGATCATCCCAAGAGATATAGAGGTCGAATCCAAGCTTAAAGAGAAGATACGAATACAGAGGTTTCATTCTTCCTGGATTGTTGTTATTTGAAATCTTATTTTGTTGTCATTTTCGCTGTAGAAAGGAAGTTCCCTTCAAATTATCTTGAGTGATTTCTCACGTTTATAAGAAAAGTAAATTATATAATTATACAATTTAGAGAATGTGGAAGTAGGTAAACTTCCAAATTATTAATTGTTAAATTAATTACTAAATTTGACAATTAATTTAACTTGAGTCTTCAAATTTTAATGCATACTTTTATATTGTTTCAGAGTGTATAAAAAATTTGAGAAAATTCATACTTGAAAGCTTTAACAGTTAATTAAGCTAATCAGTTTTTACTGTCATAGTTTCATGAAAATTATACTATAGTTATACTATAATTTTTATTGTTATAGATTATATTTAC
>NW_017259545.1:2805020-2844548 GCF_001594045.1 Atta colombica | reverse complement strand
TATATATATATATATATGGTAGATAATTGTTCATTTAGCAAAGGCGTCTTTTTATTGCATTGAGTATCTCAAGTGGTATTGAAGGAATCACTATCAAAATTCTTATTGAAAAGAATCTTTAAAAGAATAGCCAAGAAATTATGAAAACATTGGAAAATGTTTACGAAGATAAAGCATCGTATTTCTAAGTAGTACAAATCTTTGTTAAGTTGGAAAAAGAAGTTTCAATCGGTATCTTGACTATTTCAATTGAAGAGTTTCGAGAGTACTTCTCTAACTGTGGGAACATCATTGGAATATAAACGCAAATGGATTTCTCCGCCTTGAAGATGTTATTAATTTGGACGACGAATGAACTTAACAAATTTGAATTAAGAATAAAAAAGAATTATAATCTTATGTATGAATTCAATTGTCAATCTACGTTTATATGCGTTTCGCACAATCATCATGTAAGGGCCACCACACAAAATGGCATAAACTGCACTGTATAAACATAGCACAAGACCAATAATTAGATCAATGATTATCTGACAAAAAGATGCCATATTGATTTGCATAAGATGTTTATTGGCCTAGCGATCTTATGCTATGTTTATACAGTTCATATTATTTTGTGTGATGGCCCTTAGAAGGGACCTATATATCCGATGCGGAGAGCACGAGTGTGTCGCTCGCGAGCGATCCGCGGTAGAACCTGAAGGACGAGCGCGTTATTTCGTTACAATGCCAATGAGGGCCCTCGCGTGTAATTATAGCGGCCGGGACAAGGCGAGAACGAGCAGCCGCTCCGTTGACTTCGCAAAGGGATGGTGGAGGAAGAAGGGTCGCGGAACGATGCGAGGGGCGGATGACGGTAGACAGTCGATCGGGTCAGCAGGGAGAAAATAATTGACCTCGAAAGTCTAAGAAAAAAAATTGCCGGCGCCCTGGCTTTTACGGATCCGAGGATTTATCTCGCTCTCGGAAGCGCGGCGTCATGCAAAATTGAAAAAACCGCGTTGTGTATCGATACCCCACCGCTGACGTGTTAACCGTTGCCATGATGTGCGATCCTATGAGATGCGAGAGCGGGAGATAAATATCCTATGTAACCAATGTGTGACATTTCTTTTCCTCTATCCCACTGAGCCGAGCCGCGATACGATGTTGGTAGTTCCATGGTATCGATTTGATACACAAAGGTTAAATGTTCCGGTCCAGCGGTTTCAATCGCAATCACATCTGTTTTACCTTACGTAAGACCACGGTGCTAGAATATTTTTCAACTTTTTCTCGGAGATTTCTCCCCCTTTACGCTTTGCAGTCGCAAAAGACTGGGAAGGGCCACTCAACTATCCTTTCCTCGGTAGGTTAGGCAAAGATTAACTTTTTAAAAGAGAAAAATCGTTCCAGAATGAATAATAATATCGAGTTGGTTTTTCATTTTGCCTTTAATCCTTTGGAGATTCCACACTGTATCGTTTTGTCATGTATTTATCACACTGGATATTGTTAAAAATATCTTATAAAAATGTGTTAATTAAATGTATTAATTTAACCATAGCATAAAGGTTAAATTTATTGAAAGATATTAATTTGACATGCTATAAATTTTAATGAAGAAATAAAATGCTTGCAAATTGTATCAGCGTTACATTTTTTGTATTAATTTTTTATGTAACTCTAAAATTAAGACATCTTTCCTCTACTGATTTTTTTCGATTACTTTTAACTTAATTTTCACAATCTTTTGATGATTTTTAAAAATGATGAAATATCAACAAGTTTTTGTCGTAAGTAATTGAAAATGTGGAGTGTTACTAAAATTAAACTTTCGAATTGCCGAAGGATAAATTTATTCTTTTCATTTTTAAATTGTTATTATATCGTTGAATAGAAATTTAATTTTCGAAATACATTGAAAACTTCAAAAATTATGAGAAGAAATATTAGATTCCATTGAATTCTCTAGCCAGTTAAAATTGATATTAAAAAATTGACAAGGTAAAGAAATCTTGCGTTTGATACAATTGCATTTTACATATTGATGATATCAAGATTGTTCGATCAAATTTTCCACATTGCGAGAAAATTGTCGACGAACGTGCGGTGCCTATAAAAGCTTTAATTCACATTGTTCATGCGCGCAATTAAGCCTGTTTAAAAGTGCCGCGTCATCCGTGATTATTAAATAGCCGCGAACAACGAATGTGGGACAAATGTTAATCACATAAAAGGCCCGACGAAATCGCGCCCTGTCCCTCCCCATTTTCTATCCAAAACCGTGTTGAAGTTAATGGAGTCGTCATTATGGCCCGCCACATTCGAGCGAGCGAGCTAATTAGCGCGGACACAAAATTCGTGCGAAATCCGCCGTTCGTTAGCAACGGCCATTGCCAATTTAATGCGGGTCAGTGGTCTGTGTGTTACAACGAATAATATTAATTAGTGATGCATTCGCGCGTAACGCACTTCGCCTCGAATAACAGCCAAATTCCGACAATTCCGATCGCTCCATCGAAGAATAGTTCAAAACTCGAACTTTTATATTTCACGATCGAGACAAGCTATTCAATATTTTATCTATACTTTTATTATTTTATAACACACAGTCAATAACATCTTATATATTTAAGCTCTATGTGATTTATTCATTGTTATTATTTATCTTTTCTTGAGTCTCGGCGAGCAATTCTCATGTTTATTAAATAATTTTCACCCTGTGTACAATACGTATATCTTGTGCAACTATGCAATATGTTTTTATCGAGTGCACGAAACGCAAGCCAAATGCAAGTCATGGCTTTCGCCACCCGATTCATTTTTGCTGAGAACTGCTGGTAAAGTCTCCGTTGCCAAAATATTCACTTTTAAGCACTATTATGCGTTTCAGGATTATTAATGGCATCGTTGTATGGCATTGAGAAAATGAAATAGAAAGAGAGAGAGAGAGAGAGAGAGAGAGAGAGAGAGAGAGAGAGAGAGAAGGCGTTTATTATTCTACAAGTTTTTTAAGAACACAAAAATAAAAGAAAAGTAAAAATATACAAATAAAAAAAGAGAGAAAAAGGAGAGAAGAAAGTAGGAAATTAAACAGTTGTGAGTTTAGTTCTCATCTCTCTTCGACCAACACCGATTAATAGCACGTTAAATTACGGAGAGAATCTCACGAGGTCCGAATGCATTCTGCGATGCAATCTGTCGGCAGTACGTCGCTCGAATTCATGTCGACACGGAAGTTCTGCAATTAAAGCGGAGGAATGCCGATCAAACCGGGGATCTTCGAACGATTGGAGCCGCTCGATGAGAGACGAATTGTTTCAATTTAATAGGAGGATCGTGATATTGTCGATGCAGTACAATCGCAAGCTGATTTGAATATTTATGTTTTTGGCGGTTGTTCCATTTCTCCTCGTAAAACATTTTTTTTATCATTTAAGCTGACATTATAATAGACTCTTTGGCATATTACTGATCGTTTTTCGAAAATTCTTTTATGATTCAATGTATTAATAAATCGTTTATTAATAATTTATTGACAATTTAATTTCTTTTATAACTATTAATTTCATGATATTGAATTATATTCAATTTGAATTATTTTTAATCTTTTCTATAGGTCGTTATTGCTCTAATCAATATGTCATTAATTAAATTAAAATAATTAATTAAACAATTTAACTCAAGAATATGTACTAAATTTAATTTAAATTTAATTTATTATTTATTAAATGCGTACTGTTATTTGCGTTACAATTATAGAAATGCAAAAATTAAATTATATTTTACATATAAAAGTTAAAAATAACAAAATGTTGTTTAACACTCAAGAGATTGCTTACATTATTTAACAGAATATATTTAAATTCATAACGTCAATTATACCTAATTTTAGTTACTTTTAATCATTTCTATAAGCTGTTACTGCTTCTACTCAATATGTCATTAATTTAAGTAAAACAATGGAATTAAATAATTTAACTCAAGAAAACTAAAATTTACTTAAGAATTTATTATTTAATGAGAACATACGTTAACATAAATGTTGTTTACTTTAAAACTACTCACAGAAATGAATTAATTTATACATTATTTTGACATATAAAAGACAATTCTAATATTATATATTTACAAGTACGTTTTTAAAAATATTTATTTCGAAATATATTATCGATCATATATATAAGTTAGTTTATATCTAACGGTTACGAAATAGTATTAACGTTATTATACGATGAATTACCTTTAGCTAACATGTATGTTCGTTTTTGTTTCAGTGCGTGTTATACCTGTGGGCGCTGAAATTGTGCCATCCAACCACACTTTTCCTTCTCAGAGGTAACCACGAGTGCCGTCATCTCACGGAATACTTCACATTTAAGCAGGAATGTAAGTAAACTCTCTTCGAGAGGAAGTAAGCTTTTCTCTTGTATTCATATTTATAATTTTAAAAAATATATCATGAATGAGCAGTTTTACAATCTATGGAGACTGCAAATCTTTTTCTTCCTTCAAAAATTTGCAAGAAAGAAAGCCCGTCCATTCTTTCTCCCTCCAATCTCGAAATATTCATTTCTCCGCGTCGTTGGATCTTTTATATCGCTTCGTGTTGCACGCTTTTTAACCATGGCCCACTTTTGTTTTGCGTCGTAATAAGAAATTATTTCCTGTTTAATAATTTTCGACTCAAATTAAGTCTTCCGCCACGTTAGTTATGACGGAGTGTTACCTCGTAAGGTGAATTAGCTTTGCACGGCGACGAAATTTATGCAGCTCATCTACCTACCTACATCGTAGAGGCTTCGGTAGGAGCTTCGGCTCCTGACGTACACGCGTGTGTCGTAATTACGGTCTAAATAACAAAACATAGTTTTCGAGAAAGAAAATCAAAAGCTGAATAAAAATTGTAAGCGTTAATTTATGTAAATTTCGTAGATGAATATATTTACGGCGAACAAAACATAATGTTAACTATAAAGATAACACTAGTTTACAAAAAATATTTTTTTAAATTACTTTGAACCAGATAAGGTGTTTCTCTACAGATTTTTTTGGAGGCTAAAAATGATGCAAGTCAAATCGTTATCTTGAAATTTTGAGTAATCACGAATGTATTGAATTTTTTTTCATTTCAACTTATTTTTAGTTATGTCATGTTATGAAGCATTTTAATATACAGTTTTTTTTTTTAAAAAAATTTACAAAAAATAGCTTGTTAGTTCAAAGTAATATTTTGCTTGTGTAATTTATCGATTTTGTATGAAAAATATTAATATCGTATTATTTAATTACCTAAATAAACTATCCTCATGCATAAATATTGGAATCTAATTTTAAATGCAGAAATAAACATATTGTTTTGTAGAATATTGTGTAAGCGTAATATTGGGAATATATTTAACCTAATTAACGGAATTCGTAATGGAGCTAATTTATATTATCTTTATATTTGTTTTCATGCCATCGCATCGTGTTGAGAGTATAAATATTACTATCGCGTGACAATATCATTTTAAACGATTCATATTTTACAGTTTTGTTACAATTTATATTCACATACTTATTTTTTTTGTTCTACATATTACAGAATTGTCCCGTTTAGATAAAATAAAAGTAGAAAATTATGTTATGAAAATTCTCTGGAATTAATAAAAAAGATATGTGTTATACTTATGCTGTACCATGTTGCAGTAAAAACGTTACTGCAATAACGAGACTCGATCGTAGCGATAACTCGTATTGCGTGTGCAACATCGACCTTGTGACCTGCGTGTGTCCCCATAGTTCTTCGATCACGTGTACCTCACGTCGGATAAGTTACGAGATCGTAAACCGCCGGACATCGGCAGCACGTTACATTTGCCGAACATTTAGGGAACGCTTGCGATTCTCGCTCTCTTGTTGTTTCGCTTAAGTTCGAGCTTGTTCGTAACCAACGAGCTTCGGGATTACATTAATCGCGTGAGTTTACGCTACATTACGTGGGCTCTGCCCTAGTGCAATTTATACGCATGGATACCAGAAGATCCAGATTTGCAGCATGTTTAACGTCGGACTGCAGCTGCTCATCTCGTATCCTCTCATCCATCTGTATACGTTTGTACGTGCAGCCGGTAAATGAAAGCTCGACGTGTGAAAAAATCGAATGATTGCCTTTAGTCGAAACGCATCTCCGGCGATTCTCCGCGTTCAATCCGCGCTTTCTGCAGTGAGCCGGTATTTGCCTGCATCATCATACGAGGAAATCACACTGTATATTATATACTCGTTCCCGTCCTGTCGTTCATATCGTAAATGTTATAACGACGCGACTGGGGAAACCGAGACGGAGAGCGGGGGCGCCTTGCAAATACTAGGTTGACCTAGTATCGGACAATTTTCCGCGATCGATACACTTTTCCGCGAGACGCCGCCTGCGTCTAATGCGCGAGTGTCCGAGCTATGCATCGCGAGAGATGCATCGACATCTTTGCAGCGACAGATCCGAAGGGACAATATTTTTCGAAGCTAATTAAGGCTGAAAAAACGTCTCTACTTTGGTTACTGAAAAATGTTTGGTAATAATAATCAAACTTAGATGATAATTAATTAATAGCGGTAGAGTTGAACCAATCTCGATTGGATTAATGACATACTATTAGTAGAGCATGTAATATCAACCAATAGTAGAGCATGCAACGTCATTAATTTAACCACGTTCAAATTCACTGCAGTCGAAAATGCTATAAAGCTTTGGCTTCAAATAATTTGAATTGGCAAATAATTTGAAATAATTTGAATTAAATGTTCGATTAATATAATTAATTAAACCAATCAAGAGTTAATTTTACTTTTCTAAATATTAATTCAGCCCTATTAATCCAGTCATTTATGTTACTTGTTTCTCATCTTTTTTGATAAATTACTAAAAGTCACTATTGTCTAAAATGAGTTTTTAAGAGTCACCTTTTTTTTTAAGCTAATGAGATTTATAAAACACAAGCGTTCCATTCACACTTTTCTCATCTGTTAACAATTACTACTCGCTCATCGTTGCGCTAATTGTACTGGTTGAGTACTGGTCCAGTGTTAAGTCTATCATTTTTAAATTTCAAAGAAATGTGAAACTAAATATGATTTTCGAAGATTACAAATATTTTTCGCGTATTTAAAAAATACATTTTTGTTTATTACATTTTTTAAAATATATATTTATTTTTTATCCATCTAATGAATATGTTCATCCTTTTGTTTCGTTTAGTTAATAATACATTGTTATACGGTATCAAAAGAATAAACCAGTGAAATAACAGCAGATATTTTTTTGAATAAAACTAATCACTATAAAAATTTGATTTAAAAAGTGTTATTTTTTGTTCATGTACTTTACAAACTTTTGAACTTTTTCCATCAAAAAGAGTTGTCACTTTTTTGGTGTGATAATCAGAAAACTTATTTATTCTAATTATTTTTTCTAATTACTAAATAGTTAATTACTTATTATTACGTTAGATAATTTAAATATTTCATCAATACGCTAAACAAAATACATTTTGGTAAATATATTATTAGATTTTTTTAGTCTGATTAATTTAGCAGCAATTTATTTCAGAAAGGACGTCAATTCATTTATTTTTAAAACTTAAGAGTGAAAAATAATATATTATTTACGACGTACTTATATACTTGCAAGTAAATCCACCCGGTATCCTAATGATACTTTGATTATACGAACGTCGGACATAAATTCGTCGTATAGCGCTTTTAACTGCCTCTAAATACATTTTATGTATTATTAAACGTTTTATGCTGCCTTATTGTCTCGTCAGTCCCACATGATGTTACATCCCTCCCGTCATCTTTTATATTCCACCCTCACAGCTCTATTATTATTGCAAACGTAAAAAGGTATCTTGTAGTAAACGTCAAGAAGGAACAACATGGATTCACTTCTCATCTTCGCGCATCTTCTTGCTTAGAATCCATTCTCGTGCCCGGGAGGGGGAGGGGGGAGGGGTGTTTGTTTTTAAGAACAGTTCTAATTTACTCTTAGATATCTACATCCAGAACCGGCATAATGCCATTTCCGCCTGCGATATTAAACGGAGTGCGAGTCATCCGACGAGGGGAGGGGGAGGGAGGGGGTGTTCACCCGACAAAAATTTGCTCGTTTGCGCACGCACCGTGACCCCGATTCCGCGCGCATTTAATAACCGCGATAACCACGAAAATTCCAACGAGCGTGCACGTTACCAGCCGGCGCTTTAATCATCGTTTTAACGGAGCTTTTGCCGTGCATTTATTGGCGGACGTTTGGGAACCCCGTGCGGGGGTTAGCGAGAGGGTGCGCCCTCTCCACGTCTCTCCACGTTTTCTTCTTTTTCGCAGCCACCTATTTACGCGGCCTAGTTACTCGCCGCTATATATTATACCGACATTCACGTGCCAGCCGATCGAGAAAATTGCGATTATCTCCAGCGGTTCAAGCTTTTCCTCGCGATACGAAGTCGCGATAGCACGCTCGCATAGAAATGGGGGTAGCGCGGCGGTGATTCTCTCTCTCTTTGTTTTATTTCCTTCTCTTTAAAACGAATGCAACAGAAATTTTTATATAACTCCGATAAACTGTCAGAGTATCGTACACATTTATTTTTTTATATAAATTAATGTAGCCGCAGCGGGCATTGTGGATTATAACAATGTGAGAGCTTGTCCCTATCGCGTCTTATGTAAAACTCAGGCATAATATTGTATAGGGAAAGGCAGTAGGTCGTGATAATATATCGCGTTCGCGCGATCCTACCCGCATTTTTTTTCCCCGACGTTTTTCCAACATTTGTCGTGCGCACATTTTTCTGCCAATTCGAGTAACAATGACGCGAGAAAAATGTAGCGCGCTTAACCGTGACGTATAGAAAAGTTCGATATCGGTTCTATCAAGATAAATGCGCGGTTGCTCCTTGCCATCATATATTTCGTATATCCCAAATATATCATTTTTCTACGTCGTGACTAGCGTAATACACGGTGATGCAGCTTCGATCCTGTATGAAAATATTAAAATAAATAGAGCTACGGGAAGAACGGTTTTCGAGTATCTAAAAATTTAACTATATATGGATACAGATTTGAGAATAATTTTGTTTGATCCGTCAAAATAATTATATAGAACGCTCATACTAGTTGCTAAATTTTATTCAACATTGTCATCAATCAACGCAACAAGTTAGACATTCAGCAAAATTCTCCTTTCTCTCTTAGATGCATTTATATCCCGCCAGAATTAATAAATCGATGGATTTATTGGATCCACTTAATTATATTTTTCACAGTACATCTGTAAATTTAAATTATTGGTGTTAAAATAAATTTGATATTTATTCTTTTGCAGTTATGTCATCTTGGTTCCTTAAAATTAATTATAGTGTCTTTCATTTATCAAAAATTAAATGAGTCTCACTTGTCGTGACTGCACAGTGTTACAAATTTTGAACTATATATATCAGCTCTTTGAAGAGCTAAGACTAAAATATTATACTTTATTATATATTTTTATTATATATTTTATTATATTCAGTTATAATCCATATGAGAATACAGTGCTTATTTCGCGATTGTCTTACAACTGTTCTTATCTGGCTCCATCTAGTAGTGCACGACGCTGGAAACTTAACGATCGCGCTTTCTGAAAGTCGCATGCCGAAGCTCGAGCTCGAGAAACACATTATTCCGAACGATTTTGTCGCTTTTCGCGCTAGAAGCCGGGACGCGATGGCCGCGCGCCAAGATCGCGACGGCATCGTTTCGAAATGAATCTCGATGCCAAAAACGATCGTTTGTCCGCGAATATGGGAGACGAACGTGCAATTAATTTGCCAACGATTTCGCCAGAACCGTCATTTTTGTCGTGATACGCAGCGTGTGTTTCGCGTAATAGTCACGAGGATAGAATAAAATACTGTGAAGATCAACAATCGTTGCATACTTCTTGCAAATGGATGGACAAGATATAGGATGATACAAAATGTTATACTATTTTATATTTAACATTTATTTTTAACAAAATAGATAGAATGTAATTTTATATATCACAGTATTAATTAGGATTGATTAAACGGAAAGAATGGTTTTGCTGGTAATTAAAAATTTGATTAGATACAAATCTAAAAATAATTTTGTTGGACTATTAAAAGATTGAACTAGTATATACTTTTGGAACTTAAAATGAGATATGTATGTTTGATATTTGACAAAAGCAAGAAAGAGAATTCTAATGAAGTATAGTGCTGCAGGAATAAAAAAGATTTAAAATAATTACGTGATAAATTTAAACATTGATAACAATGCTGCAAAAAAGTTTAACATTTTTGCAATCATTTTAAATGATTTACATAACGATTTGATCCAAGAAAAAATTGTATTGACATTTATATTTAGCTGAATTTTTAGATACTTAACAAAACCATTCTTTCCGTGTATCAAAACCTGAGAATTGAATAATTTAATAATATGACATTTCATGCGCCTACCAGAAAATATACTCTGTATATTTTCTATTCATCCAATAAGAGTTTCGATAATCTGTGTTTAAATTTATTTCAGATTGTTTTTAATCGTTCTTAGTTGACCTCAATCGCGAATTTTTATATTATTTACAATTAATCTTACTTTCCTTAATTATCTGTCGGTTTAATTATGATGTTGTCGATTAGTCTTTGTTAGACATCTCACAATGGTGTCTTTCTCTTTATTTCTCTCTGCTTTAATAATCTCAAGACATGAAAGCTTCGCCGAGTCCGTCCTTGGCGTGATATTACAGACATCCGTTTCGCAATACTTCAATCGCAACCCCAAAGAGGCTCCTACGTCCACCAACTAGTCGTTCATTTGCGAGATCTCGTAGAGGTCCTCGAGTGACAACTTCGAGCGACGATCCGTTTAGCTTCAGCGCCGACAAATCTTTATCCTGTCGAGATTACTCCGCTTTATTGGTAGGAAATTCTTTTCGCGCGTCACCTCGAACAGTGATTCGACAATCCTCCTTCTATGTAGTAAATACAGCTCGCTTTACGTCAATTTCCGAGGTCACATTTAACAGGAAACATGTCAGAAACAGAGAGCGATGGCTTGAGAAGAGCTTCTTACGATATCCTTCGGAGAGTTAAAGTTTTACAATTTTCATGTGAAACAGCGTCATACGAGTTAGTTATAAAAGTAATCAGAACTTGGAATCGAAAAAGAGGAAAGAGAAAATACGGGTTTCATCCGTATCACAGAATTGGTCCGTTTTACTCTAGAAATAAGACAACAATTACCCGCTCCGGATCTTATCTGCCGGAGCGGTTTATCGCTCGCGCGAGACGAGCGGGCTGTCGGTTGCATTCGTGGTCTTCTCGCATGGCGAGAGAAAAGCTGCGAGGAGGAGAGACGCGTAGCAAAATTTCAGGAACACAGAACAGGCGTGGACGACCCCAGCTAGCTTCTCTCCGTATTCTGGAGAGTATCCATTATTCTACGAGGATTGCGACGTGAAATAGAGCCCCCGTGTGTCCGCCATTCTTTTTACGACTCGTTCGCGAAATAGTCCATGCCCGACTATGCGTATTTCGCCTCGCCTTGTCAGGATCTTTCCTCATGACTCCCTCGCGTCGCCTTTATTTTCTCCTCCATTTCGACTTTTTCGCCGAACATCAGATTAGACATGTCAACTCCGTGTTCTCATCTCATTTCATTGCTATGAAAGCTGTGAAAGTAGTCCTCGACACATTCGTATCGATCATTGTAAATGCCATAAAGCTCTGATAGAAATTACGAAATACTTTCATCGCGTGGATAAAGTTCTAATATGTTATTTTAATTTTGGATATCTTTTTTTTTTGCTTTCAGGTAAAATAAAATACTCCGAGAGGGTGTACGACGCGTGCATGGATGCCTTCGACTGTTTGCCGCTCGCCGCCCTCATGAACCAACAGTTCCTCTGCGTACACGGTGGTTTGTCGCCGGAAATTCACAATTTAGAAGACATTCGCAAAGTAAGTAAATTCTTTACGTGCTCCAGTTGTTGCGTGCCTCGCGTCACGATGTTGAATAACTCTGTATTAAAATGTACATAAATGAATCTGTGTCACCAAGCTTTGTTGGTACAGAATTAACATTTGACATAAAGAATAAGTGCCTTCTAGATAAGAGAAGTCTTTGTGAAGCTTCTCATTGATATTTATTTTGTCTTCTTTCGATCGAATCTTTTTCCTGGTAATTTTTTCAAGAAATTTTAGAAAAGAGTCTTTTGAGAATATCTATATTGTTCAATTTAAATTCGAGATTGCTTTTTCACATAGAAAGAATAATTTTGCTAAAATATCTAAAAATTTAGTTTGATATATATTTTAGCTAAATACAAAATAATTTTCTTAGACTATCAAAATAATTATGTAAGACACTCAAGCTGATTGTTAAAATATAAAAAAAGACTTACATTGCTCATCATATTTGAGCATCCTAATTTTGGTCCAATAAAATTATTTTTAGATTTGAACACTAAAAAAAGAGCCTGATAGCTGCTAAATATTGAGAGAAATAATAATCAAATGTTCGGTTAATATAATTAAAAATAATTTTTACTTATATTTATATATATATGTATGTATATATATATCTACATACTTTTAATAAGTTTTATGAAACACAATAATATAATCAACCGTTTGCTAATACTTATTAAATATTTAAAAAAGTAAAAGATTATTTTTATATTAACCGAAGATTTGATTGTTATTTCTCTCAATATTTAGCAGCTATTATTAGGCTCTTTTTTTAGTGTTCAAATCTGAAAATAATTATTTCACTTAATATGTTGATAGTTATTATGTTCCTATATTATTCCTATATTTCCTATATTATAATATATTCCATATTTATTGTATTTATACAGAAAGAAGGTTTTACTGAAATATCCAAAAATGTAACTATATTGAAAGAAAAGAATGGCTACTGCTGAAGCAAATTAGATGGTAAAATATAGCATAGCATTTTTAATTGACTGTAACAGCCAATTTTTTATTACAGCAGCCAATTTTTGCGTTAATCTATATCAGTGTAGAATTTCGATAAGCTAACGCAACCAAAAATTGGCTACTGCAACTAATTAAAAAAATACTATGCTCTATTCAGCCAATTTTTTCTTTGAATATCGATCTGAAATTAATTTTATTAGATTATCGCAATAATAATTATGTAGATAATAATTATTATTTTTAAGTATTGATGATAGTGCAAAAAGTTTTAATATTCTATCAATTTAATATTATATCAATTTAAGCGTCCTATATAATTATTTTGATGGTCCAAACAAAATTATTTTGAAGTCTGTATTCAGCTAAATTTTTAGATGCTTCATCAAAATTGTTCTTTCCTTGTACTGTCAACAACTTTTCGTGCACTTTCGTCGGAAATTCAAGTCACGAGAAACCATCTAGGACGGCGTCGTATCTTAATGAGTCGTGATCGTTGATAATTACGTTACTTGCCCCACGTCTCCGAATGAATTAGCCTTGCTATTATTTCTCACAATCGTGCCGAGGCCAATTCGTTCGATCGGCTGAGAGAGTCCAATGACACTCCGCTGCGCCGGAAGCGAACCAGGGAGAGCACCGACGTGCTGCCACCTGCTCTATCGATCCATCCACCTACGCCTTTTACCTTCCTGCATTGCGTGTAGCACACACGGGCGTGCGTGCAGTACACGCGTCCCTATCACGCGTCTCCGCGGGCTAGGCTCTCCTACTGGCTACAGCTCCTTTCATCTTGCCATTCCAATTGCGAGATCGTATTTGCCTGCGTTTCTCGATTCCGCAGATAAACGATAAAATCCGTATCCGCTCGTATACCGAATAGGACACGTTAAATATAGCCGGGGTGTAAACGCGCGATCGTCTGCGTTTCGAGGCGAAGGCGGTTCTAATTATTCTCCTCTTACACTTTCGAGACGCTTCCTTTTTGTTATAATGCCTTATCGTTATAATTAGACGAAAAGAACGATTTTATTGAAAGATCTAAAATTTCCCAGGAGGATACAGACCTAATAATAATTTTGTTGACTCATCAGCATAATTTTGTTGGAAACTCAAACTGATTGTTGGAATATAAAATTTTTTTAAAACATTGCACATTTAACACATGCTTGTAATTTTTTTAGTTAAATTACAAGCAATACTTCGAAAAATTTTTATATTAGTTTCCAACATAGTTATTATGAATGTCAAAACTTTTTATGGGATGCTCATCATGTTTGAGTATATAGGGTGATCATTAGGTTTGTATCTGAACAAAACGGTCACTATTTCGCAACAAGTAGACTGAACAAAACAATTGAAACGCCATTTTCTACATTCATGCTACTCATGAGCTAGCTTGTACAACTACTTAAATGAAATCGACAAATTTCCTCTACAAACGACGTTTCTATTTTGTTCAATCCACTTGTTGCGAAGTGATAATCATTTAATTGTGACACAATCCTAATAGTCATCTTGTATAATTATTTTCATGATTTATAACGAAATTATTTTCAGATTTATATCTTAATTAAATTCTTAAATATTTCAGCAAAATCTTTTCCTTGTCATCGCGTCAAAACGGCGATAAACAAGAAATAGATTCTCTCTTTTGAAATTTCTTGAACTCTCATATTGAACCAAGAACCCAAGATTTATCTAACTTAACGCGCATATCGTCCGTTCCGAGAGCTTTCTCGCGTCTTTTCCACGTTCCGCGGTATCGCGTTTCATGTTGGCAATCGAAATTTCCGAGTGACACCTCGTATTTCCCGGCTATCGACATCTCGGCTTCACACGCCCGACACACGCCTGAGAGACGACGGGAAGCGATGGAGCAGTTTCGTATTTCGCCGCGCTCGTAAAAATTCGCGCTATTTTCATATTATCGAAGCTCGTGGATCTCGCTCGTTCGTCGGGCAGCATCCCGTTGAATTTTCTCGACGCGCAGCTGCCTGAGATCTCATCTCGGGACGTTCCGCTTTTATACTCGCGATACTATCCTCGTAAAGATACACGTCCAAGAGATAGGTCGAATTCGAATGAAAGAGAACGAAGAACAGGGTAGAAGATACGGATGAGAGAACGTAACGATCTCGTTTAATGATCGACGGATCCTACGATTCTCGGCGTCTCCGGCATAATTAAGGGAAACGACGTGCTATTACAATGATGTGACGCTATAAAGCGGCGTAGATTAATTCTTCCGACTACTCTGGTAATTTGGAACGTGACATGTTCGGAATAAAAATTCTCGGTAAAAAACGCGCCTGATTCGTTGCTTGACAGAATTGAGAGCGAAATATAATGTGGAATATTGCGTGGATGTGAACCGATTGCGAAATTGCGTGGAGAAAGATCTGTCCTCCACATTGATAGAGCAATTTTGTTGAAGAATCTAAAGATTTAACTAGATACAGAAAAATATTTTATTGGACATCAAAACAATTAAGTAGGACGACAATTATATCAAAACATTTTGCAGCATTGCTTACACCTAGAGAAAGAATCATGGTTTGAACATCATTTCTTGGATTTGATAATAATTTCTTTAAATCAAATAAAATTTATTTGATTTAAAAAAATAATATTTAAATCAAAAAAATTTTTTTACAATTCAAAGAAATTTTTTTCTTTAATCGTATAGCAAAGAAAATTTCTTTAAATCGAAACAACCTAAAATTCCTAAAAAATTATTTTGATGATCCAACAAAATTATTGATTGATTTGTATCCAATCAAATTTTTAGATTCTTCAGCAAAATTGCTCTTTCAATGCAACATTTCATTTAAGATAATTTAGTTCCCTTCACGGTAAACTTCAAAATGAATCATGAAATTATTATCGTTCAACCGTTAACGTTTAACATGGTCGAGAGCATCTCGAAAGATGGTAATAAATATCGCTTGTCTGTTGAGCAAAGTTTCCCCGAGAATTTATTATCGGTATATAAGTTCTAATCGCGGTTTCACGATTTCTGATCGTCACCAGAATTTCGAATGCCGCGTTTTATTTCCGAGCGGTTTTATCACATTGGCGTTTGATATGGAAATCGACATTCCCGGTTGGACGATATCGTGAGTCCTTTGCAAGCAAGAGCCCGTAAAACGTGACCCGTACGCTCTGCACCTTGGAAATGTTTCTCGGCAGCACTTTAACCGCCTTTCCGCTTCTCGCTATCCGAATAATCGTTCTGAATCTTTCATCGCGACTCGCACGCATGAGACATCACCCTATAGGCGGGAGAGATTCGAAAAGTTCATGCCTTAAGAAACTCATTGCAATATATGTGTGTGTGTGAGGATATCAAGATATTCGTTCATTAACCTTTCTCGAGAACAGTAAATAAAGCATGAACGTATTTTTAGAGTAGCACGCATCTATAGTTTCGAAGACGTTAGATCGTGACGTATGTTTGCATAAACGTTGCGAGTTGTTAAATTCCTTAAGATCACGAAATGTGTGTGGTCTCGTCAACAGTATTTCATTTAACCTTTAAGTAAATAGACAATTAACTAAAGGTACGCAGCTGATAAGAGCTTAAAACACCTAAAAAGAATTTTAATTTTATTCTATTAATTCATAATCAAATGTATCAAATTATATCCAATTTGAATTATTTCTAATTATTTCTGAAAATAGTCGCTACTTCTACCAATATATTGTTAATTTCGAATGAAACAGATTTAATAATTATAAATATAATCGTTTAACACGTAATATGTAATAATAATAAACAAATAAACTTAATAGAATTAAACAATTTAATTGAAGAAAATGTATTAAATTTGAATTATAAGATTCTTATTATTAAATTTGATTCAAATTTAATTTATTATTCACTAAATGCATACATTAATATGATGTTTACTTTGAAACTAACTACAGAAATGAATTGATTTACATTTTGAAGTACATAGAAGTTAAGAATAACAAAATTATTTAATTTACGGGTTTAAATTATTGCTTCTTTGAAATCTAACAATGTATAGTCAGTTAAATTTACACATTAGTTATACCTTTATGAGATAGACTACAGAAGAATAAAAATAATGAACTTACTAAAACTTCTGAACATCTGAGCAATACTTTTTATTTTCCTTTTCTAAAACAATATTTTTTTTAAAGAAAAGTATACTTGTGCATGAAAGAAGGATTGTACTGAAGTATTTAAAAAGGTAGCTAAATGCAGAGCTGAAAATGATTTTATTGGACCATCATAAAAAATAATTATATAGGATGCATGACGAAAATGCTGTAAAAAGTTTTGACGTTTTAGCAATAAAATCGAACATTAGTTACATTGGAAAAAATATCTAATTGCATTAATTAGAATTTTAGTTGAAAATGAACAAATTAGAATTTTTTGATTGATTCTATTAAATTTTGACGTAGCCAGAATTCTGATTGATGATGAGAATCGTTTGGTTTGTTCATTTTCAATCAGAAATTTTATTTAGTGTATACCTAATTATTTTGATGATCCTTAGCAAAATCGGTCTTTTTTCGTGTGGGGTGTGCTATAGTTATTGCACTTATCCATTTAAAGGTTTAAAAACCTTTATTTTTACCAGAGGATTTTTTCCATTTTGTACGTTCTTTTTAGGACAAATCGGAATACGAAGGGTTAATCGTTAACGATTTAAAGGCTCCGCTGAAATGAACATCGTGAAACGATTGGCATTAATCTCGGAATCGCGCGAGGGCCGTAGATCTACATTAAAGCTATCCAATTTCGTATCGGTCGTGGCGCATTAGCTCCGTTTAATTTATGGAAAGAGGGAAGAGGGAAGAGGAGGGAAAGGATAGGATCGTGCAGGGCGGCGCGTGCATTTTATCGGCTGAAAACTTGCGATTTATGTGATCGTGTTCCGGGGGCCGCTTTAAATAGCGGGCGAACTCGTGCTATCGTGCCGCTATTAAGTTAATCGCCTTGCACGCCTCGCATGCGCGTGTATGCACGTATATGCGTGTCACGATTACGGGGACTCGCTTTTAACAAGTGCAATAATAACAAACAGCGCGACAGCAAAAAAGGATCGACGGAGAGCTACGAGGAATGCCGGAGCAAAATCTTGAAAATCCGACACAGCGTTTTTCTTCAGAGAAAAGAGGAAAAATTAAGAAAATCACAATGTTTCCACTTTAATCTTCAATTTTTGCAAAAAACATAATTAATATAAGTATTATACGTATATGTATAAGTACCATAAGTATATTTCCGTAACGTACGGTAAAGTGTTTTAATGTGGAGAGATTTCTTTGAATGTCGTGTAAGAAGAAAAGATAACAAAGATAACTCGTATTTTTCCCGTTGGATTATTATTTTAATAAATATAGCGCTAAAATGCTTTTTACTGCCTAATTGGAAGATTACTTAAAAATCAAAATATTAATTTTATTTCAAAAGAATTGTTGGTTCCTAATATGAGGATAATATATCGAAAAATATTCCAAATATAAAACTCCAAAAGGATTTATTGCATGAAAATCATAATATTACTATCACCTTAAAATGATTTTCTTAATATAACAATTAAAATATTGATAAAATAGATAGAGAAAATAAAATAATTAAAAAATACAAATTTTCCAGGAATCTAATTTTTTAGTTGAAGAAAGGATAGCATAATAAGTTTGCATAATAAATAATTTATACGAGATTCATTTAAAAAGTACTGATTTTATTTTTTCGGTTTAAGCGTCATAAAAGATAAGATGTGCAGTATTCGATAACCTATATTTACTTACAATGCATTTTTAGAATCCTAATGAAACATTTTTTTTCTTTGTAGCATTATGCTGACAATCGTTTTATCTTAGCGCATATCTCTAGAGAAATTTTCATAAATTTAAAAATACACGAGAAGAAAGTTTTTGTATTTGTGACTATAGTTACATGTTAATGATGGTTGTCACTACTGTAATGTTAATAATAATAACTATAAGTTAATAATAATAACAAATATATAGTTGACACCAAAATTTAAATATAAATTGGTTATTATTGTTATAAAATTGAAATTACTATATATAGTATAATATAATTACTACATTACAGTATAATATTAGGTGTAGTAAAAAGAAATCCATTATTTTTCCATTCAATTTTATGCAAAAATAATGGATTTCTTTTTACTACATCTAATATAATTACTACATATAGTTTATAGTAATTTTCGGTGCCAACTATAGATATATTTGTCGAACACATAATTATTAACTAAAATTAACTAAAATTATATTAATAATAATCATAAGAATCATAATAATTATAATTATAAATACTAAAACACTTTTCGCTCAGTGTACTTTGCTTTACAATTTTTTTCTAATATCATGTATCCAATCCACAGAATTTTCTTCCATATTGTTGTTGTCGGATTATAAAACTGTAAATCATGTCTATAGACATTCGGAACTGCATAATTTTCTCCTATTTGTCGTATGGATGCCAGTAGATAAACATAAAGCTACTCACGCATACATATAGTACGCGCACACGTAGGTCGTGAGATACAAATCGTTCTACAAACTACGTTTCATAAATATTTAAAAACTGATACGGGTAGTTGTTTACTTCCGCGACAGAAAGT
The DNA here is from genome assembly GCF_001594045.1 of Atta colombica. NCBI lineage: Eukaryota > Metazoa > Arthropoda > Insecta > Hymenoptera > Formicidae > Atta > Atta colombica. The sequence continues at coordinate 2,824,939 of NW_017259545.1, read as the reverse complement.
ATTCATGTTTCTGCTTGCTGCACCGATCGCGACGTAAACGAGCCACGTGACACGCTTCCGTAAAAAGCCGCCGCAATCGAATGTAGGTAGATAGTATATCTAACAATTAATAATCTCCCGAGGCTTAATCCTCAGTCACGTTCATTTCTTGGGGAAAAAACTGCGCGAAAGAGTGGAAAGAAAGAAAAGGCTACCTTGCAACGAACGTCGGCAATTCTCTAATGATCGTTTCCAACTCAGCGGACATTTCTTGAATCCCCAGAATCCCAGGGAAAAAGCGACATCTTTCAGAATCGGGAGAACGTATGTCCAATGATGTAAGATTTTAGAAATATTTCGTTAATAGTATACGGAAAGAACGATTTTGCTGAAATATCTAAAATTTTAGCTAGGCAGATCTGAAAATAATTTTATTGGATTATCAAAATAATATATATAGGATTCTCAAACTTGTTAGAATTTTTTGTAACGTTGCTTATCATTAATAATATAAATTGGCCAGAGAAATAAGGCAAGATATTAAAAATGTGATTTATTTATATTACAATGCTCTAAAACTTTTAGAGTGAATTTCATTGAACGAAATCTCATTCTTAAAAATTGAAAATTGATCCACTCTCAATTTTCGAAACGTTTTTCTCATTCTTTAGAATGAGATTCTATTCCAAAGAATTTAAAAAGTACAAGCATATATTAAGAATATTTTGAATTCACTGAACTTCATGTATAAAGAAATATTGCTTATCACGCTTGAGAGTTTCATATATAATTATTTTAATAGTTTAACAAAATTATTATCTTTTTCTAGAAATTTCAGTAAAATTATTCTTTCTGTGTAAAGTATAACGTAAATGCACAATATCCTTTTATGTCGACGTAAAAAATTATCTGAAGGAGTTTCACCTAAATGAGACACATTGCCTGATTTTTACTTATATCTACTTTCTGTAGATTAATAGCGTAGAGTCCTCAAATAATTTCAAAGCATTTTGAAAAACAAAAACGGTAAAAAAGTAAGCAGAGAGAATTCTCGTCCGTATCTACTTTTCCTGATTACGAGCTATTTCTCGGGGGAGATCGCGCGATAGTTAACCCACTTCTTGCCCGTCTTCGTCTCATGATCGCCCGACTTCTTTTCCGACATGAACAATCGCGGAAAACGAGGCTGTAGATATAGCGAAGAAGGGAAGACGAGGGTGAGAAAGAAAATCGAAGTGAAACCGAAGAAGTCTTTGCTCCTTCCAACATTTACGCGATTAGTCGAATGCTTTCGCCAAAAACTCCTCTGGTTTTCCGAAATCGAAAAACGTTCGGAAGTCGGTAATTGCAAGGACAAATGCTTGCGGACAGCTTTCGTGTTTTTGTTTCCATGGTACGAGAATTTTTAAGAGTTTGAAGCTTCTCTCTCTCTCTCTCTCTCTCATGTTCATTGTTTCAGGATACATTTTTCATTTGTTTGATTGTGTAATGTTTCATTATCGGACAGAGGATATATATTCAGAGTTGCCACAAAATTGAAAATCAGGGAAATCAGGAAAAAAGAGAAATTTTGCAAAATTTTCTAAAATAAAATTCTTGTCTTTAAAGAAGTTTATTATACATATGTATATCACACCTACGCAATTTTGAAATGCTACTAATTTATATTAAAAATGCAAACAGTGTCAATTAATAATAATTTACATTGCTGTGTTAAATTGATTTTTCAACAAAATATTTAATGGTTTTCAAATCAGGAAGAAAAAATACATAAAATTTCAAAATATTATTGAAAGTTATGAAATTTTGGGAAAATCGTGAAAGGAAATGAGAGAGAAGTTATGGAATTTTAGAATGAGGAATTTGACAACTCCGATATTAATGGCTGCGTTTAGTAGAGAAAGCAGCTTTGCAACTATTGTAAAATTCTTTAATACGATTAGTCTTTGTCTTTGGTTCCTTATGAATCTAAATGTATAAACCAATCATATTGAAGAATTTTATAGCAGTTGCAAAGCTGCTTTCTTTGTTGTCTGAACATAATCCCCTTCGTATAAACAGCATAATGTAATGAATATGATTTTTTTTTATCGACTCTTTATTTCCTTTTTTATTTTCATTATAATCCGTATTATAGAACATGTTAATTTATAAGATCTTGTTTGGTTACTCCCGACACATAAAGAGATATACAGAGCACCATGCAGTATGCAATAGATACTTTCCCTTCCTCTCACTCTTCTCCGTTATACATTATTCCCTGTGTCTCGACGTATAAAGACATGTTTTGCGAGCATCGGCATATGAATACCAAATGATGTCGCAGAACAACACGGGCGGCTTCTCGTAATTCCTTTCCCGTCGTATCTATACGCCATGACGGTCGCAAAAACCGGAGCCGCTAAGCCCTCGGTGTTTGGCTGGCGGAACTGGATCTATCTCGCAGTGGTGGGATCAACGTCTGGACGGGCGAAGTTTTATGTAATCCGCTGTAAGGCGATCGCGTCCGGGATCGGACTTGTTGGCGAACTTGCCGTTTTAATTATGCATCGTTAAGGTATTTACTGTCGTGTCTGCCATCGCGCAAATTGTGTCACCTGGTTATCTCCGCTTTCGTCGTTTTATGTCGCAGCTGTGAATTATAAATCGCAAACATGGAATTTGCAGAGGACACTTCGAGCGCTAAGTGACTAAAGTGACAAAATTGTCGGCGAAAACGTATCTTAATAAATAATTCTGGAATATTTTTTAACCCCTTTATTTTACTGGAGTAAAGTTTTGATTTACTATTCATTAAATGGATCGTCATTATGTGTTTTTGTACCAAAATCATGCACAAAACGTTTTAGCTCGCAATACCTTGTCGGCTGTCAATTGAATCAGACGAATTGCACGCGCAGCGGGCGTGCGAATTAAATGACAAAATAGATCGATGTTCGACGCACATTCCTTTCACTCTTAAACGACGATCGAATGGTTTTCTCATTCGCGAACACCCGCAATTGTTCTCCGCGAGAAAAGCTAGGACTTTATCAGAAAACGTTGAACTCGCGGTGATCGCTAATTATTTCCATTAATTAATATAACAACTGCGCGTGCCAACTTCATTAACTCCATTCGCAGTTCGGCCTCCTGAATGAATGGACCGCATTAATGCATTATTCGCTCTTTTCTATTCCCACCTATCTTTCTCTTCCTATTTTCTTTTCTTTTATTTCTCACGACCATCATCTTTGTGCGCCGAAACTTCGCACAATGGCGACAATTGTCCGTTTCTTTACCGCGAGAGTTTTTCTTCGGTGGCGCAATTCATTTAAAATTCTCAATGAGCGCGTCTTCTGCCATCAACGCCAGAATATCCCGTGTATATGTAACTAACGAGCCAAACTCGGGGAAACTTTCGGAGCTCCTGAGATACGGCGATTATGTCCAAAGTACTCTGGCTATCGCTCTAAGAGAGACTTGACAAGATATACGCGTATACAATTACGCGTAATCGCATCGTGGTGATCCAGTATCGTAGTGTTCCTAGATTACAAACTTTGGACAACGGAGAGTAGATACCTTTGAAAATGTAAACGATTTTGGAATATTATTGAAAGTTAAGGAAGATAATGAAATTTTGTTTGGAAGAAAAGAAAGAAAATCAGGAGAAAGTTTATGAAATTTTAGGAATTTATTTAATCTATCAGAAACTGAACAACCCTGTCCAGTTTCTGGTAAATTGAAATCTGTTATTCTTTGTCCCTTATTCCTTTCATTATATGAGCCTTAATTCAGCGATTATCGCGTATGCTGGATTGAAAATTATGGAGCGAAGTTTGTGTTCCTTAACTTAGCCGCCCTGAATCGTTCTCAAAATGAACATCCTTTCGCGATCTTTCGCGAGGGAAAAGTCTGTTTTCGTCGGAAGAGAGACTCAGACTCATTAGAAGATTCTAGCTAATTAGAACATATTCAAAGCGGAACTTGTATGATTACAACAGCTTTACCGTCTATATCGCTATAGACTTTTCTTATATAGACTTTTGTCGCTCTTGCGATTCTCTACTTTATTTTAAAATGCATTTAATCTGGAGATTTGAGTCCGACAATTGAAAACGATTTGTCTACGATTTTATCTAATTCTTCTGCCAAGAAAAAATAAATTGCAACTATTTACCGAAAAATATCTTTTATGAAGAAACGCGTTAGCAATAGAATTAACGACATCGAACAGAATTTTTATAGGTACAAAGGTAGAAGTACTTTATTTTAAGATGCTTTTAATCTGAGGACTTAAGTCCGACGATTAAAAACGATTTGTCTACGGTTTCCTTTCTAATTCTTTTTCCGAGAAAAGATAAATTGCGAATATTTACTGAAAAATATCTTTTGACGATAAGAAATACAGTTAATAGTGGAATTAACGACTTCGGATAGAAACTTTTATATAGAGGCAAAAGGCCGCAGGCCGTTTTTTGCAGCTTTTACGTTCGAGCTTCCATACATTCGAGCTCTCCCGTCTGCTATATTTCATACGTGCTCTCTTTCTCTCTGAACCGACAACAGCCAGCAAAACGAGACGAGCTCCCGCTGGACGCGTTTATCTTTGATCTATTCGACATGTTTTTTCAGAGATTATTATAAATCGCAGATTACGCGGGTAGTGCGGATAAAGGGGCAAACACGAATTAAACACGCGTCATAGCGAAAGAGGGGAGGGAGGGGAGAAGAGCGTGGGTGGAAGGGGTCGCACGATTGAAAGGGATCTCCACGTGGAAACCGCGTAAAGGATACCGTTGAGATACACTCTGTGTGATATACGACACAAAGCGAAACTGTCCGAGGTATCGATCGGCATCGGCGCGAGCATCGCGGCGGCATCGCGGCGCTAGAGAGAATCACACGATCCGGCGCATTTACAGAGCGTTTCTCCGAACAATGGTGGAGGGGGGGAGGGGACGAAAAACAAGGGGCGGGGGAGAGAAAGGCGAAGAGCGATTTTTCCGTCCGTAATCCACAGACGATGCATAATATCTCTCAGGGGCAAAGGAAACATTCCATTAAGGAAATGAGCCGGGCGTCACGTTAAATTACGTTTGTTTCGTGCCGCGGAACGACGCCTTTTTCATCCCTGAATCCACACTCTTCCACTCATCTCCTCTGTCTTTCTCTGTTCTTTCTCTCCATCGTTGCTTCCATTCCTCTTCCGTTCTTCTCCGCGAGTGCGCCATTGCGGCGACTGCAATTTGACCCGGGAGCCTCGTATTTTCAATTAATGTTTCCTTCAAACGAACTAGTGTGATCAACGGAATGTTCCACATTTCAACAGAATAAAGAATAATTCGTCGTTTGCTGATAGTATATATATTGAAAAAAATTAAGTAATTGCGACAAATGATGATGATTTATATATAAACAATCAGAAAATTCCGTATTTCGTTACAGCGATATTTGTCGGGTTATACGTTTCGAAAGATATTGTTGAAAATCTGATTCCATATTATATGAAATATCTATATCTAAATATAATGGAGCATTTCAAATTCAATTTAGAGACACGCTGCAATCAGATCTCGCTATATCGCCATTTCAAGCTACATACCTTTACCTTTTATATAGTTACGAAATTTAAGGTTATATAATAATGTAAAAGACGACAAGGCTGCATGAGAGCACTATTATGTATCATTATAATAGATGCTGCAAACATGATAGGAGACATAAGGCATGCTCGCTTCACTTAATGTAGCTAGCTGCTGTCATTATCGTGCACTAACTGCTCATTATATCGTAATAAGCGCCCAATACACCCGCGTGTGTTGTATGTATTCACGCGGAAACGGGTCGCGAACTAATGCGAACCCATTCGACATAATTACGCTACCTGTTACGTGGAAAGCGTAAGCTCGTAGCCGACATCACATTGTACTTCGATTCGACTAATCGTGGAAGATGAATCCGGCGTCGATAGTACCGCGGAGACTTACGTTTAGCAGATAATTTCGAAGGTTCCATTAAATTTTATCAATTTTTTAAAGCTATAGATAGTGGAAGATAATTTTTTTTACAGCCGTTTCTCGCTTTTTTAAGGAAAATCGATTGATATTTCCAATATCGTTTTTAATTTTCTATCTTTGTGTTATTAATTCGCCGGCTGCAATCATATTTTCATTCTCTATCTGCGTCCGGATCTTTTTTGTCTAATCCAAGTTTTTTTTTACTATTATAGACTCAAAAAATATGGGAGGTTGAGAATTACTTTTCAATATCTCTACATTGGGAAAAAATGTACTAAATTTTAATAAATATTTATTTGAATAGTATCAATTTAATTTAACATTTATTTACAGTAAACATTCGCGAAATAAAAAAATGATAGTTAAATTAATGATTTTTATAGCAAGTAAATATATGTTTATATTTAGTAAATATTCAGCTAGTATTATCAAATATTTGTTAAAATTTAATTTTTCCCTCAGTGTATTACAAGATATTTATAAGATATTTTAGAAAAGAAAACAGATTCTGTTCTCCTTTATTTACAAGAAATTCGAGAGTGAAATTTTGCTTGTGTCAACAAAGCCCTAAAAATGCAGATGATGAGTTAATCAATAACATAGCCAAATTAAAAATTAATTTTTTTATCTATCATTTTTTTTATCTATGTATTTGATGATGAATTTGAGAATAAGTATTAATATATAATAATACTATTTTTATCATTTAGCTCGATTACGATTAAATATTTTACACTATACAAGAAACATTTAACGTTATTTTGATTAAATATTTGGTGAATGCACCGCTTGAAACTGGTTTTAATCATTGCATTTTAAATTATTCTACGACTATGTCGTTTGCAGGACCATACAAAATTATTTCATGTGAATGGAAATACGCACGTAGAATTTAAAAAAAATTTTTAATAAAATTTATAAACTTAGCGATCGAATCGTAATGATATTGTGAAACAAACTGAGAATCGATATCATTCTAGGAAAAATAAAACTGAAGCTTCATACTTTACATATGGAAAATTTCAACGGAATGCCATTGCAAAAAAAAAAACAAAATTTAACCCGCGAATGTTATTGCATATTAAATGATATGCTATTGACATGTAAATTTCACGTATAAGATCATTTTTAATGTATTGGGTTGTGCCGACTAATTTATATAATTTAATAAATGTATACTAAAATTTAAATTTTCTGCATTTCAATTTTCCTTCAACATCGGCACGAACTTTCCAGACAACCCAATAACACAAATTTCTCATACACTTCACACTTTTAATGATTTAATATTTATATAAATATTAATTCTAAATATAAATACAATAATTTATTTATTAACTTAAAAAGAAAGAATTATAAAATCTAATCTTAAAATAATATGAAGTAGATATGTAGTTTAATTGTGTGTGTGTGTATGTGTGTGTGTGTGTGTCTTCTCATACACTTAAATAAAATATATGATAACACAAAACACTGCTTAAAAATTAAAGCACGCTTTCTGTTATAATACCGACCATTAGGGAATCCAAACTGACAGAACGGACAGAATTTAAAAAAATAGAATTTTTTGTCTCCACTTGTCCTTTTTTGACATGGCAGATCAGACTTCGTAATGATTAAAAACATAGTTTAGCGACCTTACTTACATCTACATAAAATTTACGTATCAATAATATTCTAGAATTAAATAACATAAACCGAATCTCGCAATGTTGATTCTCAATATTTTATTTACGTTGATTACATCCTAAGAAAAACAGTGAAAGAGAAAGAGAGGGGAGTGTGTTTGTAATGACGAGACGTTCCGCGTAGCGCGAAATACCTATCTAACTCTTCTCTCGAAGTCATTCATATTCATGGAAGTCATTAAACGCGATTTCCAAAGGTAGCCTAGTTGATGAGTACGAGATCGCACTGGCGGACTTTTCTCAGTGAGATTAGATCAACGGAACAAATATTTGAGAGATCTCGTTGCGGCGAGACTCTGTCTTTGCATCCTCTCTCTTCATCCTCCGTGCTCTTCGATATCCACTCCGTATGAAATCCTGCTCGTCCGTAAAACGAAACTTCGCCATCTAAGTTTTCGAGTCTTAACATCGATTCGAGGGGAATCGACTCTCGGTGCGGTCCGAGAATAAATCGCGCCACGTTTATAAATGCTTCATGACTTTCGGAGTTTCGTCGTCTGTTCAGTGTCTGTCAAATAAATAATTCCTCTGCGGGATTGGGATCTGTGAAATTTGCACATTTTATATTAATATAAAAAAATAATTACAATCCATTAGTACTTTTCATTGTTCTACAGTTGTACATAAAAATAATTATACCAAAAATCAAAAATGAAAGTATATAATCCGTATTAGACTACCGACTCTGTAAGCCGACCCGATTGCTAACCAATAATGAACCAAGTACAATAAGACTGATTCAATGTGATTGATCCATTATTGGTCGGCAGTCAGAGTTAGCAGTTAGGTCGATTTGCAGAGTCGGTAGTCTGATACGGGCTTATGTTAACTTTGCGAATCTGGCACATCCTTCTCTAAAGTAGAAAAAAACATTATCACTTTATAAATATTATCACTTTTCCAATTTGAAAACGAAATTCCAACAATTATTAATTTTTTATACACTTTGAATATTAAATACAGCATTTGGAGATAAAATGTCGTACTGATTATTTATCGCATTTCTAGCGACATTATTCTATTTCTTTGTTTTCTGTCGTCTAAGAGGAAAGTTGATGAACTTTGGAAGATACGTGACAAGAAAACGAGGAAAGAAAAAAGTAAACAATAGAAAAAAACAACACATTGTATTATAGATTAGCTTTAAAAATCGAAAATGAAATGAAAAGGATAATTGATTATGTTAAGAAATTTTTTTGCCGATATTACTTGATTACTCAATAATCTTCTATCAAATTGAAAAATTTTTCAAGAAACTTTTTCTAAGAAACTGAATTTTTGAGTTACGTCACTTTTGAACTGAGAGATATATGTAACGTGATGTCAAATAAATGTCGAGTAAGATCAGTGCGATAGCATCTGTCCGTTGCCATTCTAACATCGAATATTGGATTTCAGTACTTACCGATTTAGTGGCAATAGACATTTGGAAATCCGCGGTGAGCACATTGTTGTCAAGCTCGGTAGCCTAATTAATGCAATCTGCAGACGATCCGGCTTACGTTTACCTTGTTTGGCGCTGTCGAGATACGTAAACTCGCAGCAGAGTTACCGCCCTTGAGACTTTGTGGCGTTCGATACACGTTTCGACGCTGTCAAATCGCTGTCAAATTATAATTCAATTCCAAGTTCAGATTATCGGTTATTCCTCTCTCTTTTAGACACCAAGATATCTTGTAATCGAGGAGTTATCAAAGTGGCAATGTAAATCCGCTGTGACAGTGATTCCGCAAAATCAAAATTAAATGTTAAGGAGATTCTAAAGCAAATGCCAAACTTTAACAATGTAAAACAAATTTTAATTTCTCTTTCAAACTAAAAATATCGATAATAGTGATTTTTAATTCTCTTTCTTACATTATCATTTTATCTTATTCAAACTGTTCTTATCTAATATACTGCATGTAGCGCTACATCTTGCAAGATCCAGCATCAATATTGCTCTATTTACTTATAAAACATAATTCTTTTTTTCTAAACTTAATCTTAATTCCATTATGACAGTATCCGCGTACGATATTATATATATCTCTATGGCGAAATCACTTTATCTTGTATCACTCTATCATGTATAAATTATATAGAATCTTTATATTAAGCAGATATTGTCGTCGAAAGACAAGTCGATATTTGCAATAGCTATTTTTGTCCGTATTTTAATTTTTATGTAGAAGAATTTAGCAATTCTATAAAGATGATTCGAAGCTGTTTTAGAATTACGAAATGTCAATAATTTGTTTTACTTTAAGATCTCACTAAAAATGACATACTGATGCGATCGATGTAAATGAAGCCGTCATGATTAACCAGGACCAATCAGCACTACATAAATTTTGCGTGTAACGTATAATGGCCAACTAAACCTCCGAATAGAATACGATCCAAACTGACTGACCAACCCATTGTGAATTCGGTAAAGCCGACAATGGCCCATACAATTACGCTGAAAATTACGCTGCGTTTGCGTCAGTCGATGTGCTATCAGTTAATTCCTTGAACTAATTCGATCAATGTTGACTTGTTGTTCCAGCTGGACAGGTTCAAAGAGCCGCCGGCGTTCGGGCCAATGTGTGATCTCCTCTGGTCGGATCCTCTCGAGGATTTCGGCAACGAGAAGAACGCGGAGCACTTTTCTCACAATAGTGTCAGGGGTTGTTCATACTTTTACAGGTGAGTGTCCGTTTCAACCTGTTTTTAAATTCTTTTAACTTGTTAAATTACTGGTAACATACGTAATAAAATTCTAACGACTAAGAAAATTTGGACGTACATAATTGGATTTTTCTAACTTATTTCAATATTATATATACAGTTTTAATTATATTCTATGAATGGATATTTTTTTAATTTTTCTGAAGTGGAGAAAACCACTGTAGATTAAATATCATACAATAAAAAACGGTTTTGCTAAGGTACCTAAAAATTTGGCTAAATATAGATTTGAAAATAGTTTTATTAAATCATCAAAATAATTATATAAAATTCTTAAACGTCAATGCTGCAAAAAGATTCAATATTCCAACGATCAACTTGAACGTCCTATATATCCAATCTCGAATTAAAACTTTATTAATAAAATCTATTCTAAGCTAACTGAAACAATATGATAAATGACTGATCATATTATGATATCTTTTTTGTCTCTGAACTCTTTTCAGAAAACTTATTTTCAGAAGACTACTCCTATAAAATATGTAATTAATGTTTAAATTAAGTCGAACAATTGACAAAAGAAATTTAAAAAACATGTATACAACAGCTTTTTCTTTTCAAAAGTATTTTATTTATCAGTTATAACAAACAAAATTATCTGGGTTGAAATAACGATATTTCATTAAGCCATACTGCCAATAAAAAAAAAGTATTTAAAAAGGATCCAATAAAATTGGAAATATCAGAAAATGCAATTACAATACTTTTCGTCGCGGTCGTCGATATATCGAAGGGACACGTCGATATCACAGTGTGTTAACGTAATAATAAAGGACATATTAGCGGAGAAAAAAAAACGAGGTCAACACCTCATCACTACTCGGTAGTAGTTGGAGTTCTTTTTACCGTAGAAATACGATATGCTTGTGCGATACATCTCGCGGCTGTCGCCGGCCGGTTCTCGTTTTTCCTTTCTAGCCAATCCGTTAACTCCCTCTAACGGGTAATTATCTCGCCGTCTGTTTGCGAGCAGTACAGCCGGAAACGCGTTGGCCACATCCCTCGCACGATCACACAGCGTGAAACGAGGTAACTTTGGCTCCTCCGACCCTTCTGTATCTGAGAGATTTTCCTTCTCCACCAAATCTTCCTACAAACGTCACGTTCAGTCCCTCGTCGCGTCGCTCTTTGTCAGCGTTCGCGGACACACTCATGGTTTGCCCCGTGCGAGGATTAATAACGACTGTGTTATACGACGATGTCAGCAAACCGCAGACATGACAGCTCCTCTCGCGGATCTGCTAATTATACAAACGGCCACGCTAATGAGAACTGAGATTCGTTAAGTGTCAGCTGTTTCACGTACTCGTTGTTACGTATTCGTTCATCGTTTACGTTGACGAAGTAAATTGTAATAGATTAAATTTTGGAAAAACGCGTTTTATATTTCTCCACGAACTTATGCGATCTTCAGTAACAAATTAGTATTAAATATCTTTCTTATTCCTGATTGTTGCCAAAAGTTGGCGCAACAAAAAGAGTAATGAAAAATATGCGTTTCACTCGATTCGATCATTAATTGTTATCTTATTTATTGGTAACTGCAACACAATCTGATATCAATTTCTACACACAAGTTTTTTTTATTAACCAAACTTAGAAGCTTTAAAATAGTTTGTAACGCACAGTGAAAAAAGTTTCTAATTGAAAATGATCAAATCAGAAGATTTCAGCCATATCTCAATCAGAATTCTTATTATTTAAATAGAATTATAATAGAGTCAATTAGAAAATTCTGATTTGTTCATTCCAATTGATGCAATCAATTTCTTTTTCCAAAAAATGTACAATTATCATTAATTCTTTTGTTTAAAAAAAAATAGAAAAATGATATTTTATCTGTACATTCTTTCATTGGCTGTTTAATGAGTTAAGAAATAAAATGATTATACTAATTATATGCATTGAATGAAAGCATTTAGGAAATTTTAATGACTCACAGTTGTAAGACATTTCGGAGTAACAAGTAATACAAAATAAGTTAATTTAAGCCTCCTTGTACAATCTTAAAAATCGAGATTTCAGATGGAGAAGAAATTAATATATTGCATTCGATCATTGATGAATGCAATTAATAAATTCTTTGCAGCATTTTTTAATAAATAATAAATTCTCTAGATCTCAAAGCGATTTCTGGCATCGTGGAAAAGGCTTTGAAAAATAAGGTTGTCGTAAATGTACACGTCGAGAGATACCGCCAAATTATTGTTCCTCTATCACATTTTTAATATTACAAAAAATTCTGTTAAGTTGTTTTAACTGTTGTAGTTTTATACTTGACATGGCGCTTCCTGACAGCTTTTTCAAAATATGAATTAATTATAACGGAATTAATTATAGTGTAAATAACAGAGTATTTTATTACAAAATTTAAAAGTCTTTAAATCACTACATACAGTGTACTACACATATATATATATATATAATAAGAATAAATCAAAATATCTGTTTTTTTCTATTATACTTTTTATTAATATTTACTAATAATTTGTCAGTTATATTAGTTTATAATTAATATTATTTTAAACTTTAATTATTAAGTCTTTAATTTTTAATTTAAATTTTTTAATATTATGTTTTTACTGACTTGTTTTTATTTTAACTTTTATTTTCTATATTTCTCTATAATTTAATGTTAACGCGACACGTCAAAGAATCATGCATGGAAAGAATGCTTTTGCTGAAGTATCTAAAAAATAACTTTATTTGATCATTAAAATAATTATGTAGGAAACTCAAGCAAGACAAACGATGCTGCAAATAATTTTGACATTTTAATAGTCAGTTTGAGCGTTCTACATAATTATTTTGAAAGATCAACAAAATTATTTTCAGATCTGCATCTAGTTAATTTTTTTAGATATTTTATATCTAAAATAGCCAACCGTGTACGTGTCGGGTATTTCTCGAGTAACAATGGCAGGAATGTTAGAAAGCTGATTTATTGAGGTGATTTTCATAATCAAGTTGTTCATTGATATATACGTGAATGTGGTACAGGCAATCGTGATCACGATAAAATAATAGTGGCCGTTATGAAGACATTTTAGATAGCACCAGTCCGTTAATCCCTTATTTTCGATTCTCGCATTATCGTGTCTCGTTCCTGGATAGATAAGTGCATTAAGTTTCACGCGAACATAAATCACATCTCGCGTCTCGAGCAGTATGCAAGTAGTCCGGCTGTAATCACCAACGGTCGTTCGACTACACCGCGATTCGTACCACTCACCCTTCCTCCCTTCAACGTCTGACTCGTAATGAAGCTGCTGATTACTCCCTGCCATCCTTTAATGATTCGAAGTGGCTGTACATTGTTACAACGAGAAAACGGAACACATCTTGTGCATTGCAATATAACGTCCTGTCGTTAAATAAATCATCTTATCGTCGCACTCAGGATGTGTGCGAATTATCGAAGATACAACGACCTAGAGATCGATACTGGGCCACATTGGCGAGCGGCACGGTTTTCGAGAGATTTCACCTCGTCATTAATCTCTGTCGGCGCTATGAACGGGTCTTAATGGCCGTTAACGACCATGCCGCGACGTGGCGCAAACATTTCTCACGATTCTTGGCCGAGTCAATTATGTCATTGCGAAAAGGGTCGTCCTGTTGACGTTTTCGGCGGCATAATTTGTTTATGTGAATCCGAAAGTCGGTACGCCAATAATGTCCGTCATCCATTGTACGATTGGCAGGAATGGATGGACATTAAAAGCTACATCGCATAAAAGACTCGAATACCTCTAACTTGCAGCGAACGTAGCAGTCTGATGCCGAAGCTTCGAGTAATCTCAGAAATTAACTCGACTACAATATTTAGAACACTCCAATTTTGTAAATTCACAGAATTGCATACAAAAAGTTGTACGAGTCGTTTTCGACAAGTTAAGATTGATCATTTGGCGCCTGTGCAATTGTTTCCAATGCATGTGCCAAAAGCGCGTTACGACGTTAATCTAGGTCACGATTTTAAGATACACGAATTTCCCGACATGAATATTCGCGCGTCAGTGGCTGCCTCACGAACGCTTATGAAACTTATACGCTTCAAAGGAGAATATTAAGTTTTCGCTGTTTTCGGCTAAAATGAAAAAGTTCCATAGTGTACAAATTATATATCATACTAAAGAGCTACTTAAACTAGGATATTTTTATACTCCAAAGGCGAAAAATGTCGAAAGTTCATTGTTTTAGATATCAAAGGAACAATGGAATCAAAAACCTCTTGAGTTAAATAACATTTTGTTATTTTTAACTCTATTGTTTTAGTCCAATTATTAGGAACATAGGTAGGTGACTTATAGAAATTATTAAAAATAACTCGGACTTTCTGTCGCATCATCAATTGCTTAAGAATTGCCAAGTTATTTAAGTAATAATACAATTCTTGTTGCTTAATTCCCGGGATGTCTTGATGTCCCACTCAACAACTTTTTATTAGTAAATGTAATAGAGTTAAATTTATTATTTTTTGTCACGATTTCTCTCATATTTCCTGATGTTTCCCCGAAGATAAACGATAAACTCAATTTCGCTTAAATAATATGTTAATTATTGAACTATTAATTATAATTAATATGCTACACATACAATTTGCACATTATAGAACTTCTTCAGATGAAAAACTTAATGTCTTCCTTTTATTACGGAATTTATTAAGAAAGTTTTTTTAAATGTTAAAAATTTTGGCGTTCTATTAAAATGTTTAAAGGCCGAGTCATTTACGCTACCACGGCAATTTCCATGTTATTCATTAGTGCTAAATAGATTTAATAATATAAGCAAATTAACGTGCCCGCTCGTACGCTCGGATAATTCTCTTAACAGTAATTATCGACAATCAAGCTCTCTCCCAATCTTTAAGCGATCGATCGATAATGTCTGCTTGCAGTTACGCGGCGTGTTGCGACTTTCTGCAAAACAACAATTTGCTCAGCATCATAAGGGCGCATGAGGCTCAAGACGCCGGATATCGCATGTATCGAAAGTCTCAGACGACGGGCTTCCCGTCGCTCATCACCATCTTTAGCGCGCCCAACTATCTCGACGTGTACAACAACAAGGTAAAAGCCAATAGCGCACGAATCGCATCGCGCCAGTCGCAATGATCGTAAACTTCGACATTAATTTAATGTCACACATTTATGATCAGTGCGGGGTGCGTCGTTGTTCGTTTTATGACCTGTAGACCGCTGGTCTGCAATCGTAAAGATGTGCTCGTTGTGCTCGCAGGCAGCGGTTTTAAAGTACGAGAACAACGTGATGAATATCAGGCAGTTCAATTGCTCGCCACACCCATACTGGTTGCCCAATTTCATGGATGTTTTCACATGGTCCCTACCGTTTGTCGGTGAGAAAGGTAAGACCAACAAAACGAGCTTTGCTGTTAAAAATTATTTTATACTGTTAAAAAAAAAGTAATTATATAAAAATTATATTAAATTATATGTCTAAAAGTTACATAATTTTATACTGGAAATGTATAAAATTGTTCATTTTTATAAAAATTAAACTTTTAATTCTAGTTATATAAATATCTTTATATTAGACACAAAAATAACAGTACATTTTATAGTTTTTATGTATAAACTTTTGTAATGTATATTTCCACATTTTATATCTTGCTTAGTAAAGAGTTCTCTAATGTTCATAAATCAATTTATATATTTAGAAGAAAAAATATGAAAAAAATATTTATGTAATAATTTAGATGGAAAAGAGATACATATATATCTTGATTTTTTTAAATGAAGTATTTCGAGATAATTTGTTTAGTCGATTGCAAGATGTGTTTTACTTGGAATTTAATGGATAATTTTTTATTTTATCTTTCAGTCACAGAAATGTTGGTGAACGTGCTGAACATTTGCTCGGACGACGAGCTGATGAGCGACGGTGATGACGCGCTCGAGGAAGGTAATGTCTATCACTTAGCTCTTATTTCTCACCTTAATCCGTATACACACTATTACTTTGCAGATGTTTCGAACAAGATCGGCTCTCAGACTGGTCGCTCTTATATCGTGATCAGAGTCTCTCTTCTTTTATCCTTTTTACTTCGGGGTTATTCTTGAGTTTTACGGTGTCCGAGTTTTACTTATCTACTACAAAATCGTGCAAAGAATCACGAAACGAGAATTATCGCGTTTATTAAATACGCGACAGAAACACTCGTTCTCATCTCAATCATCTCGCAGAAATCAGAAAAACGTTTATTTATTTAGAAATCTGCGATTATGCAATCGCATGAAAATAATCGTGCACTCTAAAAGTCAGTGTGGATTTAACATAGCGTGATCTCTAGAAAACAACAATGTAAAATCAATTAATTTATTAATCATTTTTACTGATATATAATCAAAGTTGATATATAATCAAAGTTGAATACTTATTTATATAATTCTAATCGTGTTACATTAACATTTATGTAGATTTAAAACCTACGGTATTAAATACATCTACATGTTGGTGTTAATACAATATTAACACGATAAGAACTAATAAGAAAAATTGTTTATTCGGATTCAAAGCGGATTTTAGTACTTAAATATTTCTATATGTGAATTTATATATCTGATTCTGTAAATCGCTCGTTGAAATCTTTTTTGATCTTGAAATTATGAGTAGAATTATGAGTAGAATCAGAATAAATAATCAAATAAATAATACCTATTAAATTGACAATTAATTTAATAATTTTTATGTTAATAAGCATATTCTTATAAAAATATTATATAATCTGATAATGAAAATCAGTCTTTGAATTCATTGCAAAAAATTATTGTATATAGACACCGTATGGTGTTAAATCCAAATCGATATTTTTAGAGTGTGAAGAAGATGTGTTTTTTCCTTCGATCAGGTTCTCGATTAAATCTCATCTTCGGTTCATTTCATTTCGAGCACTCAGATAGCCGCGACGATTTCAATCTTATCCGTCACTTCGAGGACAGCCGGACGAACGAATGCACGATAAGACGAGCCAGAGAGATGTCGTTAATATCTGGAATCTCTTACAAGCTCCGACACGATCTAAGAGAGGCCACGTCATCTTCGTGCACGGGGAGAATGCGTGGATTCATCCCTCATGTCCTGCTGAACCGATAGAAAAGAGTTGGACACAATTTAACGATGAAAAATGAATCGGGATTCCCCTGCCCCTCCCTCGTTCTATGAATCGTCGCATTCTCCGCCAAAAAGGAAGATCGATCATGCACGTGCGCCCGGATTGGATAACGGTGAGCGCGAATTTTGCGAAGAATTGCTCGACTGTTCATTTTCATCGCATCGATGAAAGTTGAAACATGCCGTTAATTTTTCGTTCAATCGCTTTTAATTTAACGCGATTTTGAACGAAAGCGGCGAAGCTTCAGCGTGTTTTTTTTTTTTTTTTTTTTTTTTTTTAGTTCGCCTAGCAAATTTCACGCGCACGATCGATCCGCCAATTAACTTCTATCGTCAATTTTTTCGATCGTTCGATTTCGACGGCGAATTCTACGTATTCTAAATATTCTTATGGATATCCCTACGATTCACATGATTAAATTGTTTACGGACCTCTCTTAAATAAAATTCATCTTCTCAAGCGAAAGTTAAAAAAAAAAAGATTGGCGCGCAGTTTCCCGAATATTCATCGAAAGAATAATTTGTTGATTTGAAAAAAAAATATATGTCTCTATCATCTCATCTCCCCCACGATCTCACTCTTGTAACTTCCAGAGACAAATCTTGAATTCTCTTTCTGTTTGCATTTTCACTCGCTGCACGGACAGATGGTAAGAAACGCCGCTCGATTCTTCTAGACGTCACACGATTAAGAGCTTCATTGATTATCATTAATTTTTTAGCTATTTTCATAGTAGTTTCTCGATGTCGAGTTTCTCTTTCTCTCTGTTTCTCTATCTATCTCTCTTTCTCTTCCTCCGTATTTTTCTTTCTTTATTATCGTTTTCTCTTTTTTTTCCTCTTTATCCGTAATGTCGTGTTCATCGGAAGGAGAAGAACGTATGTACGTTCGCGTCTATCTCTTTCTTCTCTCTTTTCTTCTTTATCTTCCGTTCTGTATGATATCCATGCGCGTAATATATATGTGTGTGTACATATATATAATATATATATATACATATTTACTATTTTTCTATATATATTTTTTCTCTTTATCTTTGACCATCTGTTTCACGGTATTCACAATTTCTTGCATCGAGGTACGAGATTCTTTTTCTTTTCTTTTTTTCTTTCTCTCTCTCTCTCTCTCTCTCTTTCTCTCTCTCCGTATCTGCTCCATATCTGCTCTTCTTGGCATTTTTATTTTCACTTCCCGATTATGTATAAACATGTATGTGTGTAATATTCAACGTGTCTCGACGGCACATATAGCCTGGATTTTTACATCTTCAACGGTAGACTTTGATTTTCTGCATCATTATACTCATAGCATCTTCACCCTGTCTCCATACGTTTGTTCAAGATGGCACGATCCTTTTGCTTGTTTCTCAAAGCACGTATGTAAGTATTTCGCGAGGGTCTTGAGCTTTACGAGTTCAAAATACTTTTTCAGCTCGAAGCTTAATCGGGCTGAAAAATTCATCATTTTGCCATCTTGCGCATCGCGCGTTAATTTAATTCACGCATGTATCGCAGCGATCGGGTAAAATAACGCTATAAAATCGTCATTCCACCTCGTCTTAATTATTTTTCAAAGTTACTCGGGATCTCCAGATCGATATATTTTATTTGTCATTTCGTTTTGCTCCGATCGACTCTACCACTCTGTCCGAGTTCCATAGTCAGTTTCAATTTCACGTGTGTCAATTTCATGTCCATCCCACCCCCGCTGGCCTATTCTGTTACTTTCTTTTTCTTTCTCGTATATTTCACACATGTGTATGTATAATCACTCTGCCCCTACGTACGGAAAACTAAAAGAAAAAATTAAAATCTTTTCCGGCGGATGGAGCCTTGCAACCTGTAATAATCGTGAACTTTTTTTTTCTTCGTCGGGATTTGAATTTTTGTGGCGTTTTGAATAAATCATCGTCGTCGAGTCCTCAAAATTAAAGACGTATATATTTTTTTACAACGTCCAAGATATCGATCTTTGTCGGCTAGCTATCGTCGATTAATTTTACATTCGTCCACGTGTGCCCGAGAAGGAGACACCCGGTTAATTCATTCCCGCAATTCGCGGCACGTCGGAAGGTCAAATCGATACGCCATCCGGTGTCAGCACGAACAGCACGGTCACCAGGTCTAACAAGTATCCATCCACCGGGCCCGAGTCCAAAAGCTCCGAAAGAAAGTCGAGCAGCCCCCTCACCGCTCCCACTGAAGCCGTCTCGCAGAGAACGCATTCGCGAGACCGTTTTTCCCGGCTTGTTGCGGTTAGGTCGCTCTGATCGAAAAGAAAAAAAAAAGAGTTCAAAGAGTGTTTCGATCAATAAAGATACCCTCGGCCCCTCCTGCATTCCTCCGCTCCTTCCCGCCCCCTCTGGGTTTCGCCTCCTTTAATTATCGCGAGAGATATACGCGC
>NW_017259545.1:2803910-2804920 GCF_001594045.1 Atta colombica | reverse complement strand
CCCCCCGCCCCCAAAGTTGCACTGACTGTCTTTTATATCGTACTCCTTCTCTATTATATTTGTATCAATCACACTGGCCTTGGACTCCTCCTATCTCGGCACGACACTATGCTACTACTACCTCTACTACTTCTACTACTACTTCTACTACCACTCAAAACTCCGATCGTTCGGCATACCGCAACCCCCGTAAAGTCGCCGCCAAAGTCGTTGTCCAAAAAAAGAATGGTAAGTCCCCGTGAGAGCCGACGACTTACTTGAAGAGCCAAGATTTTTTTCTTCTTTTTCGTGCGTGCCAAGAGTAACCCAACGAGAGTTTTCTCCCTTCTGATTTTTTTTTCTCTTTCACTTTTTGTTCCTTTTTTTTTTGGTACCACGATGTATTTGTGATACAGTGTATGATCTCTTAACTCTTTTCCTTTTTTTTTTCCGTTTCCTCTTCGCCAGTGTTTTCTCCTGCGTTTCGGTTCCGTTTCTGTTTCTCTCTTCGTTTTTCGTCGCGCGGGCGCGCCTCGTGACGTGCGTTTTCAATTGGATCGAGTATATTCTTATATACCGCCAATTCTCACGCGGTTTGATTCTTAAACGACGTAGACATTACAATTTTTTATTGGCATAACACGGGAATATTTCGATTTCTTTAATGTACACTTTCATTATTTCATTATAACGATTGTAATCTAATAATCGATTTCGATATCTCTTATCTAGAATTAACGTACAATTAGCTTTCCGTTGTAGAATTCTTAAATTAATCTCTACTAAGATCGTCAGATGAGATTATAAAAAGTAGTATTATTATTATTTAACAGCAATTATCTTATGACCAACGAAATCGACAATTTCATTTTTTTTTCCATTGTTACGGGAATGTTTTCTTTTAGCTAAATGAGAAACTATAATTCAAAGCACCAGTAGACATCGACACGAACGTTCCGCGCGAAATATTATTTTCTCGTATGTTAAGTTGACTTCTCTCTTCGTTCTTGTATATGTATATATATATATAT